>NW_015387233.1:125249-159973 GCF_001527695.2 Protobothrops mucrosquamatus | reverse complement strand
CAGCGATGGAGTCAGCTGACTATGCCGAGGCGCCGGCAGCCACAGCCACTCGGTCTTGGAAGGGTTGAGCCTGAGTCTGTTCCTCCCCATCCAGACCCTTACGGCCTCCAGGCAACGGGCCATCACGTCAAGGGCATCGTTGGGGTGGCCTGGGGTGGAAATGTACAGCTGAGTATCATCAGCGTACTGATGGAAATCCCAAAGCTGCGAATGATCTCTCCCAGCGGCTTCACATAAATATTGAACAAAAGGGGAGAGAGGACCGACCCTTGTGGGACCCCACAAGTTAGGGGCCTTGGGGTCGACCTCTGTCCCCCTGCCAATACAGACTGCGTACGGTCGGTGAGGAAGGAGGAGAACCACCGCATAACAGTGCCTCAATGATCTCAATCAAAAATTGTGTGCTTTCTGTTAAAGAACCCACCTATTGAAACCTCTGCAAAAATCTCAGTATTTTTTTTGCCATCATGGTTAGAAAATGCCAAGATTGATTTGCCTTCACATATTTTGTCATACAGGCTGGCTTGTGATACTGGTGTGTTGTTTTTTATAGTATTTATTTTCTGTACATTGTCCTTATGTTTATTGTAATTTCTTATTTGATTGTTGTAATCCCCCAGAAATGTTGAGATTCAGGCAGCATACAAGCGTAATTTATTACAGGTAGTCCTTAATTTCTATCCAGTTATTCAGTGACCATTTGAAGTTAGGGTGCACCCCCATCCCCCAAAAAGGTACCTATAAGTTGATTCTGAAGTTGCCACAGCCCCAGCCCCTCTGCAGTCATGTGACATCTGGTGTTTGGCAACCAGATTGCATTATTTAATTTCTTATTTACTACCTTTATTATTTTTACAAATAAGTCAAGGCAGTGAACACACACAATACTCCTTTCTCCTCATATTTTCCTCACCACCTATTTTCCTCAACCCTGTGACATGGATTGATCTGAAAGAGTGACCGACCCAAAGCTGCCATTTATGACTAAGACAGGACTTGAACTCCCAATCTCCCACTTTCTAGCCTGGTGCCTTAACCAGTAAACCAAACTGGCTCTCCAATACTCTCCAAGTACAGACTTGGTTTCAAGGTTCTGACAGCCCCCACCCCCTGTGGTCATGTGACAGCGTGTTAGGCACTCAGCCACCAGCCTGCATTTACTGCTGTTTGCAGCATCTGGGGTCCACATTTTATGATGCTGAAAACCAGCATTTATTTCCATTTTTTTGCAAAAACAGCTCATAGCAAACAATGGGTTTGCTTTACGACCATGACATTCTCTTTATGACTGCAGTGTTTACTTTATGACTGCAGTGTTTGCTTTAAGACCACCACAAAAAAAGGATATAAAATTGGGTCAGTCACATGGGTGAGCCACTTTACAATTATCACAACTTATGACAATAATGGGTAGGCTTTATTATGGGATGTAAATTGATTCTACCTGATACTACCTGTGCTAGTAATCTATAGTTTCATTCATGGTCTAAAACTGGTAGAAACTTAACCTAACCAAGGACATAAAAATTATTGCAGTAACATCTAAGATTACAGCCAGTTCCAAGTAGGGTGAGGGGTTTTTATTTTGTAAAATTAGGGTGTTCAGGTCCAATGCATTTATAAAGCTAATAAATAAATACATTCATCCCAAACTTTATTAAGATTTGCTTGCAACTGTGTGGGTCATGAAAACTACACCTGCACAAGATCCTATTCTCTAGCTCTCAGATCATGATTTGAAATTGACAGCCAGAAGGTGCTGTACATTCCCCACTTTGAACACTTGTCCTAATGGTTGGGAGCAGTTTCACTTCTGCAAGAACAATAAACTCTTTGAGATCCTGTTGGAGTGTTCTCTTTGGAAATGAAAATAATATTTAAGCAGGATCCAACTGTAGCCCTTTACTAACCTCCTTTTCAATACTTGCAATTGAGTTGTGGACATATGCTCCTGTTTCTTTAATCATTACTCATCTTCCACTCTCATTTTAGGTTGTAGATGGGACAAACATGACTACATTTGCTTCTTTTGTATAGAATTGCATATTTGAAAAGAAGGGATGGTGGTGAGGTTTCAGGAGGCTTTGTAATATGTCTATCTTATTACTAGTTCCATTGTAATAGATTTGAGCAGTTTCAGTATGATTCTCTCCATTTCAAGTAATCAAAACTCCAATCTTCCTACAAAAGGCTTATAATTTCATAAAGTACTCTGACCCCTTTTCTATCAGCACTTGAAACTTTAGTGAAATTCTCTTTTTTTGTACTTATGTGTTGGTGGCTAGATGTGTCATGCTAGTTTTTAGTGTTCAAAGTGAATATTCAAACTATGAACAAATAAAGAAATTTTTAGCATTTTTCCTGCAAATCTGAGGTGATATTTCCCTTACTTAGAGATGCCTTATCAGAAAACTGCATCTTTGATACTGATTATATGAAGCTTTTACCAATATAAATACAAATAATTTTAAAAGACTACATAGATTTAATTTTACTGTTAAAACACATCTGGTGTTCTGAAAGTCTTTAGCTTTCTTCAAAGAAACAACACATAACTAAAGAAATGACAGTCTTTCTTTGATTTAAGGGCACATATAAGCTAGATTTTAAAAACACATCTTTCTAAAGCTCCTTTTGGGTAGGTTAAGGCACATGACCTTAACAACAAGACAATAAAGCAATATGCTAGCACCTTAAATTGTTAAAGAATTGCAAACCACACAGAAGATCTTAGTGGATCCAGTGTTTGATAGTTTCGAAATAAGGCATACAGTAAATCTCACAATAGTATTGATCCATAATCTTTTGGACGTTGCAAAATCATTGCCATCGGTGTAAAGCAGAGAATAAGGTGTCTGCTTTTCATTGCCCATTCTTGATGCCCTTCTCTTGTGAAGACAAACATGTCTCTATTGTTTGCTGTATAGTGTAGAACAGTATTTTTCTACCTTGGCAGCTTTAAGAAGTGTGGACTTTAACTCCTAGAATTCATGTTAGCCAAGGAGTTCTGAGAATTGAAGTCCATGCACCATAAAGTTGTCAAGGTTGAGAAACACTGGTGTAGAATATGGTTTGAGAACAGTTTGACACTTGACAGAGAACTTATATGAATTAAAAAAAAATGCCCTGCTTAAAATGCTGGCTTTATACACAAGGATAGCAGCATGAAAGAAGAGAGGAAGACAGAGCTATCTTTTTCGTCTTTCATTATTATACATTGTAGCAAATAATGTTCAGAATGCCTGAATAATGTTTGGCTTCTAGATTGGGAAAAAATGGAACTGCAATCAGGAACTTGGCTCCTTGGGAAATTATAGTAGTGATCAAAATGAAGACACTGGCAAAAATAAGTGATTGTCAGAACTGAGATCAGTGCACATTGATTGGAGAAAACATTTCAATTTGTATTAAATTTAAAAATACGATGCCATTAAGAGTTTCAAACAGACACTTGAACCTGGATGGGTTAGGTGTATGCTGGGCTGAAGCTGACCTCACTTCACACAAAGATGACATCTGCAATGTAAGAGTGCTATCATATGTGCGGTCAAGAAACATTTACAGCCAAAGTAAGAGCATATAAAATAGTCTATCTACAGGTTATCCTCAGCTTATGACCGTAATTGGAACCAAAATTTCCCTTATTACGCAAAACAGTATGTTCTTTTTTTGCCATGTCATTAAGTAAATCTGGCTTCCCCTTTGACTTTGCTTGTCAGACACTGGTTGAGAAAGTCACAAATAACAACTGCATGATCCCAGGACACTACAAACATTGTAAATACATGTTGGTTGCAAAGCACCCAAATTTTATTCACATGATTGTCGAGATGTTGTGATGGCCATAAGTCTGAGAACTGGTCATAAGTTACTTCTTTCAATTTATTGAAATCCAACTTTTTAAAACTTCAAGCTGAATTTTTAAAAACACGAAGGCTACATTATCAGAAAACTTCTTACATTTTTGCTGCAGGAATCCTGATTTCATGTTGCTGAAACAATAAATCCTTCATTCTGAACTGCTATGAATTTTCATTAATATTCTAGCCTGAGAGAAAAATTACAAACAATAAATAATTGTTAGGTGAAGTGTGTGACAAATACATGCATATCCAAATACCTTGAATGAGTCCTAAGAGAATGGAATACATGAGTGATATGAGTGGAACTTTATGTAAAACTGTTGATACACAGCAGATATCGCAAGCATGATTCTGAGGTTTACAGTGAAAGTTGATTTTTTTATTATTCTATAAAATTTAAATCTATACTAATTGCTCAATTGTTAATTATTCAGGATTTTTCCATATTGTTATAATGATTAAACCTAGTCTAATGATGTACAGTATACTTTGAACAAATTATAAGAGGCCCAGCTAACCCTTTTTTCTGTTTATTAAAATACTTCCAGTATTAGTTCCAAAAAGATAATGGACAATATACTTTAGAAACAATAATAATCAGAAGCAAAACTAAACTCATATGATTATTAATAGATAGCTGATATTGTATAAATGGGAATTATCAAATAACTCAGTTGTCTTTGGATTATTTCTGCATGTAAAATTATTTGATAATTTCAAGGCAATTTGGGAAGGATATGTAAATTTGCATAATTTTATTGTAGCGTGGGAGTGGTGCAGAGAGACACACTGAAAATATGTTTATCAAGGCATCATAAATCAAAATACAGCTCTGGAGTGTTGCCTGGATAATGGATTTCTATAAAAGATACACATACAGTATTTAAGCAAAATGGGATGATATTTCTTCCCTTAAAAAACTGTCTCTTTCAAAAGACTTAATAGAATAAGCCATGAATATTGGCTTATGTGACCTACTGATAGCAGATATTTAGTTGAATAATCTTCTGCAATCATTTGAACTAAGAACTCATTTTTATTTCAAGGTAAGGAGAACAAGCAAACTTACTTATTTCAAGAAGTGGGATCTATTAGGATTGAGCACTTGTATGCTTTACAAATAAAAAGTATAAATGATACAAGTGATATTCTAATGACATTAGAGTCCCTTATATTGAAACACCAATAGCAGTTTTTCCCAACTCAGTGTACTTTAGATGTGCTAAATTACAATGACATGGCCATTGCGGAATATGGAAGATTATGCAAATCCAACCAATCTGGATGGCCCATATTGGGGAAGGCTGTTTTGCATGATTTAAAGATGATACAGAAAGACAATACATCACAGCAGTTCTGTAGCCAGGAGCAATTATGCAATAAGGGCAGTAAAAAATTACCCCAGATATATTTCCAGAAGCAGCATTTACAACAACTATCTCTGAATAATTATTATGCAATTGCTACCCTGCCTTTCTTTGAAACTTTTATAGGAGACATTACAAAATAAGGAATTAGGATTAAAAGATTTACAACATAGATTAAAACCTAAAGAGCTGCCTAAGTAATTTAATAAAAAGTTAGTCAAAATAAAAATATTTGCAGAATCTACCTGAGCAGTCAACATTCAATGCAAAAGGATTCCCAAAAGCAAGTGGTGGGGTGTGGAAGAGGGATGTGTGCATTCATTAAAATAACCTATATCCCTGGTAATCATTAATCTAAACTTTTTTAACTGTAGACATTGTAGCAATTCCTATAGATGTAGATCTATGACAGGGATCTCCAAACCTGGCAACTTTAAGACTTGTGGACTTTAATTCCTAGAATTCTTTAGTCAGGATGTGAGTTGGTCCACAAGTCTTAAAGCTGCCAGGTTTGGAGACCTCAAATCTAAAGTCTCTAATCCAATGCCCTCCAGATACACTTAGTCTGTTGGCTGGAGATTATACGAGCTGCAATCCAACACATGTCAATGGCATGAGGACAGATGAAAAAGGTATATAAAATAAAATAGATACAAACTTTTACATTGCAGTCTGATATAAACAGAGTAAACTTGGTTTTATCTGTCCCAGATCTTTAGTGAAAGGATTGCAATATTCTAAATGTGTTCCCATTTCCTATATACTTAATACAATTCCTATGCACTTAATGCAAACATCTCTAGTTCTTGGGTGACAAGAAACACTTTTAGAATTTATTCTCAGTGCGGCCCATTGAATCTTCTTGTGCATCTTGTGATTGGTGGGTAATCTGTTAAAATCCCATGAATATAACAGAATCCCCAAAAATGTGACTCAGGCTCAAAAGTGGAGAGGGCCTCACAAATGCCATGGATCATCTTTATAGGTTTCATGTTGTCTATGTGCTTGAAACAGTTGCTTGATACTTTTCAGGCTGCTGTTTCTCATGAAACAGCATGGTGTTTGAGGTGATCTGATGTTAAACAAAGGGTGTGTAAAGCCCATTTATATAACCTATTCATTAGTTTATGCTGGGGTCAGTAAGCAAAGAACGTTAACTATATTCTGCTTTGCAAGAAACATGAATGCATGAATCTTAAAAACACATTTAATATTAATATTCTAAGCCTATATCATGGATGTTTATTCATGTATTACAAATTAGTGTATTCTGCTAGAAAACTAAGCCTAGATTATTACAATTACTCCCCCCCTTCTCTCAATTTAAATTGGTAACAGTCAGCCAGGTCTATTGACCTTCTCCCCTGTAAATATCCTTGTGGGAAATGTGATTTTATCTGCATGTATATGAGCCACAAGGCTTGGAACTAGAATACAGTCAATTCTGAAATGGAACAGGACATTACAGGGATCCTCCCAATGAGATACTGAATTTTGTTAATGGTATTAAAGTGTGCTGATTTTGGCAGTATTTCCTTTGTTGTTATTGTGGTTGTTCTGTCTCCTTGGGTGAGACAATTGACTTGCCTCTTTTTACTGCATACAATTTTTATCTTCGAAGCAGTTGTGTTGGGATTAGCAATTTGCTACCCCACTTTGGCAGCACTTCCTTAATCTTTCATTAAAGACATTAAGATTGTCCAGAGGCTTCAACTACTCCTAATCCCTAAACTGGTTTAACATTCCACCAAATCAATGTTATTACAGTTTCTTAATTCTGCATTTGTGTCTGCAGTCAGCAGAGATGCTCTAGATCAGGATTTCCTATGGACTTCAAGTCCATAGGTCTTAAAGTTGCCAACGTTGGGAAAACCTGGTCTAGACTGAGGCTTGAAGTTCTGAAACTGAAAGTTATGTAGCTGCGACCAAGAGAAAGAAAAACATCATGTAGAAAGGTTTTTAAAAGCTTGTATAGACTTTTATTTCATTACAGTGTATTTCACATTAAATAAAAGTAATGAATCAATTTATCAATGCAACCATATTTCTTCTCCCAAATCCATTTTTTGAGTCTATCTGTTCCCCAACTTCAATCCCCAAATTAGAGGTTTTTCATCCCTAATCTAAACTGATTTGACTTCTGCCCTGTCTAGTTTTTATTGTTTACTTCTAAGAATAATCTGAATGTGCAATGGCTCAAAGATATATACTCTATAAAGCTTCTGCTAATAACAAAGTTTTCCCCATTTATATTTCAATGTATTTCACTTACAATTATCAGGAAAATAGGATAATAGAATAGCTGTTTTTTTTATACTCAGTGTCCAAAAGTGGTACTGGGTCATTCTATAGCCTTCAGGGGAATAAACTCCACTGAATTAGCTTCATTGAATTAACACATAATTAAGGATTACAATCTCATAAACTTTTCTCACGAAAGTGCTACTTTTTAGCATTTCTCAAATAGATTGGTCCAAAACAAATTTGCATTATAAGATGGTAGATATCAAATTTCACTTCCATGATATACAGGTATTTATGGTTAAATCTTTCATGCACTGGATAATTGTTTTTTTACTTTTTAAAATATGTTTTAGCATTTCATATTTTTCAATATTGCATATTCTTTTTCTAGATTAGAAAGCATTTTATTGTGGAATACTTTGTCTTCCTCAAAGTATTTGTAACTTGTAACTTTAATTTCTTTTTGGGAGAAAAAGCTAAGCTTTTTTCCCAAGCCTTAAACATTTTCGTATTTCTCTTCTGAATTCTTTTTCAGTTTTTCTTTTGCCCTTGTGACAAACGGGCATAACACAAAATCCCAAGCTTCAGCAGTAATTTTAACAAATTGAACACATGAAGATAGCATCATTTTTCACTGCAGCATACTCTTCCATATTCACATTATTATAACGTCATAATGAGTACTATTAAAATTCACAGTGATGAAATTCAATGCACATATACCTGTGAGTCAACCCTACTGAGCAGAGTGAGCTACTACTGAATAACCTGTACAGCTTCTGAAGTTCACATATGCTCATTTTTTGCTGTGTCCTCCTGCCACTCAAGAAATTATGGCTTTTCTCCTTTGGACNAATAATAATAATAATAATAATAATAATAATAATAATAATAATAATAATAATAATAATAATAATAATAATAAAGTTGGAAGGGACCTTGGAGGTCATCAAGTCCAACCCCCTGCTCAGGCAGGAATCCTACACCATTTCAGACAAATGGCTGTCCAGTCTCTTCTTAAAAACTTCCAGTGTTGGAGCATTCACCGCTTCTAGAGGCAGGTTGTTCCATTGGTTAATTGTTCTAACTGTCAGGAAGTTTCTCCTTAGTTCTAAGTTGCTTCTCTCCTTGATCAGTTTCCATCCGTTGCTTCTTGTCCTGCCTTCAGGGGCTTTGGAGAATAGCATGACTCCCTCTTCTTTGTGGCAGCCCCTGAGATATTGGAACACTGCTATCATGTCACCCCTTGTCCTTCTCTTCGTTAAACTAGACATTCCCAATTCCAGCAACCGTTCCTTATATGTTTTAGCCTCCAGTCCCCTAATCATCTTTGTTGCTCTTCTCTGTACTCTTTCTAGAGTCTCAGCATCTTTTTTACATCGTGGTGACCAAAACTGGATGCAGTATTCCAAGTGTGGCCTTACCAAGGCATTGTAAAGTGGTATTAATACTTCACGAGATCTTGATTCTATCCCACTGTTAATGCAGCCCAGCACTGTGTTGGCTTTTTTGGCAGCTGCAGCACACTGCTGGCTCATATTTAAGTGGTTGTCCACTAGGACTCCGAGATCCCTCTCACAGTTACTACTATTGAGCAAGGTACCCCCTATACTATACCTATATACTATTAGACTGACTGAAGTCCAGATTTCATTTACATCAGTTCAGTTCGGGTCAGACTTTGGCACAAAGAATACAGTTTGAAGCCAAAGAGGCTAGTGCTAGGGGTAATTGATTTCATTTGCTTAGAGTTTTTGCTTGTGTACTCAGGAATTTAAAAAAAATGCCTTGGGGAAATATTTGCAAAGATTAACATTTAATAATTATTTTCAGTTTGGCTGCTTTTTAAATGAATGATTGCAAAATTTCTCAGCCAAGAAAGATTACATTAAATACTCCTAATCTTAGTCATTTAGCAAAGTTCATATCACCGCCTGAACTAATTAACTTTGTAGTTTTCATAGCTTTATCTAGCTCAACAATTAAACTCTCCAACAACTCCATGCCTTTAATTTAACTGACTATAATAGTATTTGCTGCTTTTCCCAGGTGCAGAAAAAAATATGGAATGTCTTTTATCCAGCTTTTGATGAATAAACATTACTTAACTTCATTCATTAACAGATATTTTTAAAACATTCAGAATATCCTAGAATCAAATTGCCAGAAATTGTTCATTTATTTCTTAGATTAAATAGGTCATAGAATTAAAAATAATTTCTTTCAACATGTAAAATAGTTTTCTCTCCATTTGACTTGGAAGAAAATTGTAACAGTTATGATTTAGGAGGACTTGAGCTTCTTAACTTTATCATCAGAGGAGCTCAGTGACATCAGGAAGAATTTCTTCATGATGGAATCTGATTGATTTGGCATCAAGACAGAACCTTTATGTTACACGGATTAATACCTCTAATAATGTTAACACTGAACGATTTCAATTATTAAGCCTGAAATCCACCAACTTTGTTTGTTTGTGTTTTAAAGGAGAGGAAAGAATATAAACTGGAAGATTAATTGATCCATGCTTTTATTTTTTATGGAAGTATATGCTATGAAAATCACATAGCCATCAAAAGTATTGAAAACCAATTTTATAGTTTTGTCAGAAATTGGAAAGAAAAAAAGTACTTCATACAAATTATTAGACTTATGCATTCAAAGCCCTATATCTACTAATGTTCAGAAAAGTGAGGATACATTCCATGGTTCCTTCCAAATGGATTGCCAATTTTAAGTAACAATCAACAGTCAGCAATTAGAAATTATGGAGGCTACAGTCCATAATAACCAACACAGAGTCTATCTCTTTGGAGTTCAATTTTTATGATCCAGATGTCCTTAAATCTTGAAAGGGATTGAAACAAACATCAAGTCCTTGATTTTGCCCCTGCTATTTTGCATTAATGAAGTCACTAGTAGTAGCCAAAAGCCAATCACTTATCGGCACACACATTTCTTATGTTCTTTGACACTGAAAAATGTTTGGCCTCAACCAAGGCTGCCAGATGAAAAAGCTTTGGTTCTGATCCATTCTACTGAAATGGAGGGACATTAATGAAATTAGTCTAATCTGAATGACTGTATAATATTTCCAGTTCAACTTATAAATATCCCCACATATCTTTTCACTGTTCACCAGCTGTTAATTTATACATTTAGAGATCCACAGAATGTGATTATTGTCTCTTCTCACCAGTTCTTGGTTCTCTGTTGCTCCAGATGAGCAATACTGAGAGAGCTTTTATCTAGAAACAAAACTGTACAGGCTGCTAAACTTGTATTTACAGGTATGTAATTCCCCACATTCAATCAACCTCATCTCAGCAAGTTACTGCCTCGCAGTAATGTTCTTTGTTCCAGACGGCAAAAAAACTACAAATATTAAATTGGTCTTGTGTACAATTCAAATAATTAAACTGCAGTTCCTTCATAGAAGCCCTGAAATTACAGTCCACTAAAGTCTACTAAAGCTACTTACACACCATTGCAAAAACTTATTCAGCAAAGAGAAAGCAGATTTGATATAAATGTCATACTTTATTACATGTGCTATGAAGAAAAAACTCATTCTGAACAAATCCGCAACTAAGAAAACCAATACAGTTGTCTACTCTAAGTGAAAAAAGAGATACATGATGCTTTTCAGAGCAACGTCCTCATGCAGTAGCCCTTTTCCTCACCCCAAAATATTAATATTTTGAAAACTTTACTAGATTATTGTTATAACACAGTTGCTGCCCTGAATACTATTGTCTCCAAACATTAAATTTCTTACATTAAAAAAACTTACCTTATACAGAACTAAATGCCAGCACTTAAACCCCTCTGAGCAATCAGTAGGTTAAAAACATGTGGAGAATATCCAGTTTCAAGCTACGGAAACAATCTTTCCAGCTGCCATTGGTCATTTCATTGCCAGATGCTGCAGACCATCTAAGTAGATAATATCTGTTAAGTATTCTAGCTTATCCAAGGTCCAATTTGTTAATCTTGCCTCGACTTCTCAGCTTTAGAAGTCTTCTGTGCAACTTTTTCTTGAGTTGCTTCCCAACCGGTTTGAAAGATCTGAAGAGTAGAAAATTCATCAGGGGCTTTTCTTACACGAAAACTAATCTGCGCCATCTAGAGGTCATAAGACTAGAAAAGCTATAAACAATGGGATAATGCTGGCTTCATCCCCAGTTCACACCATGGAACCAGTTGACTTTGATTGTTTAATATGATCTACTTTGTTCCCTTTTCTGCTCTGACATACAGATACCAGCATGTAATGCTAATGTTTAGTAAGGGATTTTAATCATTGCAAATCAAGGAACTAAAAAATGTGAGATAGCTTATTAAAGTTTAATATATTCTTTTGTGGGTGTGTACAAAGTGTAAATTTGAGAGAAACTCTGTTTTTCTTTAAACCACTCAGTTCCCCTCTGATAATAGAAGAGCTGTTTTGTATTTTACTTACTAGTGAACTTTGCTACTAAGAGATCGGAAGTTATTCATTTCAGCTAATGATAGATATATAGATATATAACAAAGGGAAATCAGGAGATCTAAGAAGAAAAACTGAGTAAATAATTTTCTGCTTGTAGTTGTCAGTTTTCTGCTACATTAATTCCTAAATGTGTAAAATACAATAAAGAGCAGGAGACTTACTGATCCTGCAAACAATAAGGTTCTTCCTTAGATCTTAGTCAGAAGCAAGCATTTTATCTCCAGTGCTAGTTCTCCTATATACAGTATAGTAGTCCTCAGCTTATGACCACAACTGGGACTGGAACTATTTTTGTTAAGTAAAGTGGTTATTAGGTGAATTGTGTCCAAATGTATAACTCTTTTTGCTGCACTTTTTAAGCAAATCCAGCGTATCCCATTGACTTTGTTATCAGAAGATGGCTGAGAAGATCAAAATGGTGATCACATGATCCTGGGATGCTGCAACTGTCATAAATACATGCCAGTTGCCAAGCACCCGATTCATGATCACATGACCATGGGAACACTGTGACTGTCGTAAGTGCAAGGATTGGTTGTAAGCCACGTTTTTCAGCAAAATTTTCAAATAGTCACTAAATGAATGGTAGAAACTTGAGGACTATCTGTATGTGTGCAGAGAATTGTGCAGTTGCAAGCATGGATGAAAAAGAAATCCTCCACAGATTTTCACAGAATTAATATTTAAAACCTGCCAGAATCGTCTCTCCCACAGCATGAGCAGCAACTCTGCATGGAATCTGCTAGCGATTTCCTCCACACAGACCCTCCTGCAGAACATTGCATATAAAACAGGGTGTTGACATAATAAAGAGAGATAACGCCGGGGAAATTTATGTTTTAAAAGGCTTCATAAAAAAGCCTATGTAGGAAATCTGCAATTTTTGAAAAAGGATCTTGGGGAATTTATATTAATAAGTGCTTACAGGAGGGTAAGCTGCATTCAATAAATCTCTGCACTGGGAAAGACTGTGGATGAAAAACGGATATTGAAATAAGTTTTAATCTATTTAAAACATCACCATCCCGCACCCTCAAGGGACTAACTCTGTCGTCTGTGTTACTGTTAGAAAAGAAAGGATATCTTTTAAAGCTAGTTTAATACAGAATGGGTGGGTGGGGGAATGGAAGAATCCAATAATGTGATGGCCTTCTGAGATGCAGGCATAGGAACTGACGACTTTATTCAGAGTGGCACTGATGCTGGGACTGTTTACAACCTGGCCTTCCACCTGCTCAGCTGCAGGCATTTGGAGCAGAGGGCTCCTTTTCATTGCCAAACTGGGCTTCAGCCAAAGGCTGCTCTGAACAGAGCCAGCTGGGCAAAGAAAAAAGGCAGCGAAGACCCACAGAGCTACATTTGGATTAGCAATCTGGAGTAAACTGAAGAGGGGCCAGAGAAGAAAGAAGCAGGGGAGATATAATCTGGAGGAAAATCAGAGTAGCTCTTTTCTTCGGTAGTGAGATAAACAGAAATACATGATAATCTATGAACCAATATTAGTTCTTTATATTTTACAAGCAATAATGCTAATTTAGCTTTAGATACCTCTAATCTCCTTGGCAGGGTGGGTGCTCAATTTGACTGCTATTGACCCCAAATTAACTTCCACTGAGTGTAATAGAATTTATGTTCAGCTGGAATAATATTGCATTAAACTACATCCAGGTGAGAAAATGTATATCATGTCTGTGTTACATTTTTCTGGAGCAGCATAAGTTTGATGTTCCAAATACTTTTCACGCCAAGCGTGCACAATATAATTTTCTTATATGAATGGCTCTATTTGTGATACCTCTGCCCTGGTGGATTATACCTGTCTTTTAACGACTTTCACTGCCCTGGGTGGTGATTGCCAGGAAAAGTCTGGAGTTTGCCTTTATTTTTTCTAACTTTCCAGGAAATGCATCATCAATAAACAGGAGACAAAGGGAACATGCCACAAATGTTACCAATATGTGCTAACTCTTGATGAACGAGAATTAAGAGGAAGTTAAGACTTCCTCTTCTTTTTATGTTCCTTTTTCTTTCATCCAGACTCCACCAGACATCATTATGAAAAGGAGGACTGTTGTTTTAGAATAAGACAACCGGCTATTAAGAGTGAAGTTGGTGACATTAAGGTAACCCATGATTTATGGTCCTGATGTTAACCAAAGTCCTGTTCTCAGCCTAAAATCCCATCTTAGAGATAGGATCAGTACTTTTTTTGTAAAAAAAAAAAAAAAGGTGCCAGAACTCACCCATGTCATACAACCCGCCTTGCCTACCCTACAAGGTTCCATCCAAAAAAGGTGCCGGAACTCCGTTCTGGGCGTTCTATGACAAAAAAAGCCCTGGATAGGATGATGTGACTGCTGTATGAAGGCACCTTTTTACTATGGACCAATGGAATAGAGCCCTAAAATGTATGCAACCAGACTAACCTGGTTGCATTTCCATGGACTGTACCAGTGGGGTTGTGAGGAACCCTGTCTATGAGCAAGCTATGCCAACGTGTATCAATGAAAAGAGATTTAGAATCAATTAGAAATCTCAATACGGTCATTTTCAACATGACCATGAACTGGCATAGCCAAATAATTTTATATTTCTGTGGGTCTATCCCTCTCCCATGAACTAACAGAAAATATCTCTTAAGGCCACAAAACATAACTATCTTGGATAATTAAAAAAGGAATGGACAGATTTGTAAATAGATAAAATAGAGACTCGTGCATTCCACTGAGACCTTTCTTTTGCCTTGATCAGTTGTGCTGAAAATCAGAATGATAGATCCAAGCTGAAAAACATCCAGTAATGTATAATTTCTCTAATGAAAAATATTGCAAATGTATAATTGAAAAACAATCTGTTCTGCAGTTTTCTGTAGCTGTTTTTTTTTTTACAGAACAAAGGGCTCTACAGCATTCTATAAACAGCAAAGGTCGGCCACTTTCAATAGCACACACTACTGCTGGCAATTTGGAGCAATTTAATAAATATTAAAACAAAATGGAGCAAGAAATAACTTTCTAAAAGTTATTTCAGCTTGCATAGTAATCAAACATAGGATAGCTACTGTCATCAGATCAGAAAAAGGAAGCAAAAAAAAAAGGTACTATCTCCAACCACCAGGCACAACTTTTTCTTCTGATCTCTTCAACTGGTCAATATTTCATTACCAAATGTTATCATGGGCAATCTTGACAACAGAGAAAAATAATCCAGATTTTTTTTCTTTGATCCACTTGATCCACAGTTATCTACTTTTATTCCCCTTTGTAGTCTCTTGCTAGCAGTTTGTCCACGGAAAAATGTCAAATTTCAGCATGAAAAGATTACTCAGCTTGTTTCCATTGCTTGACCTGAAGACCTCTTCCCAAATTAAGTTTGAGAAGGTGTAAACCTGACCTTAAGATTCAGAACCTAAGGTGTCTGATTTGTTGTTGTGCCTCCTACCCTGTGGCATGCAAATATAAAATTTGCAAGCTTTTGATTCATTGACTGCAAAGTGTTATTCGAGCAAACCTTTCAGTTAATCAACTGGTAGGTGGTGATCAGTGATGAGATTAAACAGATTCTGGTTGAGAAGTTAACTTCCTGAACCAACCTTAGGGCTTCCCATCTATTTGTGCATAATTTTTCTCTGCAGCTATGAGTGATATGATGCAAATATTCTGGGTGTTCACCTCTGCCTTTCATGGCATGTGCCACAGCCCCATCAATTCCAATTTGACTGATAAGTGGAATGTCTGATGTCATGATTGTCTTTGCTTCTGTGAAAGCTAGTTTGCATGGTTTTTCCCCTTCAAGGCCTTCTCTACTTGTAACAAAGTGCTCAGGTAATGCTGCCTAGTGGCTCAGTTTTGCATGGATCTGTTAAAACATCACTTTAAAGTCTGTTAGGTATGTTGCAGTGAAATATCTCTTTTCCTATGAAACATGACACATTCTGCAATCACTAAGAGTTTGGTGGGAAATATTTTTGATTCTTTTAACTAGTTCTGCAAAACTGAATTATGAGAGGTTTTGTTCCCAATTAAGCTGCACATAAGCAGTTTAATTTGCCTACTATAATGTCAGTAAAATGTGACTCTCTTTTTCCAGCAACCATTTCATCTGCATCCAAAAAGGTTCAAGTCTGTCTTTATACAATAATAAATTATCTGTTGAACTATCAAATGCATTAATCTTTCCAATAAAACTAGACATCCCATTGTGCTCTTCCCCCTCCCCCGTCTTTATTCACTGACAATATTCAGTGTTCATCTCCCTGTTTGCACAGTTTTTTAAAAAATGCCCTTTCTCGCCTCCAAAATTAAGGTGAAGTTAAAAGATGTACTAAAAGATTCCACAGTGCTGCCATTGTTTGGTATTTCTAATGGTCCAGCAAAAGATATTGCAGCCAGAAATAGATATTTGGGTTGCTTTCTTTACTCAAACATCTAGAAAAATGAAGTCTGTTATAGCTGTAAGAATTACAATATATCTTGTCAGTACCAAATAGTCAAGCACAGTAGCAAATCATAGGGATGCTTAAAATTATATCCCAGCATGCTAAAATCACTGTTTAAAATGTACTAAAATTTAAAATTCTTCAATTGTTCAGACCTCAGATGCCCAAAAAAGGAAGCAAGCATTCATTCATTTAGTTTAAGCATCCATAACAATTCTGTAGGAGGCTTGGTGGCTCAGTGTTCAAAGATGCTGAACTTGTCGGCTAAAAAGCTGACAAGCCCGGGTTTGAGACTTGAGTGCTGCTTGACAGGATGAGCTCCTGTTACTTGCCTGAGCTCCTGCCCACCTAGCAGTTCTGCTATCAATCAAATGCCAGTAGATAAATAGGTACCACTTTGGTAGGAAGGTAACAGTCAGAAGTATCTTTGGACAATGCTGGCTCAACCAAGAAACAGAGATGAGCACTGTACCCGAGAATCGGTCACGACTGGACTGGACAGAGGAAATCAAACAAGAATCCTGTAAGGTTGCCATGTACTGTTCATTTTGCTTTATTTAGAACAGAGCATGTAACAACTGAAGAATAATCTTAAGTATGCTAAATTCTATTTTTATGTTTCTGAAAACTACCATATCTTACAATTCCACAGAACATATTACAGCTGTAGTTGTTAGCAGGTACAGCTTGTGTCTTTTTTCTTTGATGAAAGGGCAATTTTAATTTTAATTTTGTTTTACACTATAGAAGATGTGCCTAATATCAAGCAGCACATCTGAAGTGTGCCAACAGGCTCTGAAATTAAAAACTAAAAATGGGGATGGATGTTGTAAAGTTGAAGCATTCAGGGGCTTGTGTTTTAAGGCACATAAATAATTAAAAAAGAAAATAAGGAAAACTTAAGTATTCAAATGATTTGGAGGCAAAAAAAATTGGCAAGGATTAGAAACAAAAAAGTTCAACTGTTCATTATCAGATGTCTGCCCAGGATGCCTAATCTACCTATTTTAAACTAGGATTTTTTTTTTTAGATAACAGTTAGCTAAATCAATGATATACAGTCTTGGAGATAGTATACATTTGTGATATAATGGTTTTTTTTGAAGTCACTAAATTTCATGAGAGTCATAAGCATGTAAAAAGGGATGGGTCATATCAAATGGTTATAGCCACCATCTTGCTTTCTTTTACCCATGCTTCGGATTCCTTTGCCTAAGGAAGACAGCCACAAGCCACAAAATGCAGCAGTTTTAAAACTGAAGAGGGAAAGCCTGAATTAGCATGAAAGAGAATTTTTCTGCCACAGTCCTATATGTAAGATGTATCTATAAAAGTTAGTCACAGATGAAAAATTGCAGCAGGGAATATAAAGGAAAAATAATCATTTTGAAGCATTTGGGATATAACATTTTCAGCTTTGCAACAAATATTTCTGATTGTGTCATTTATTGGGAGAAAAATCTTTCTAGAAGATCAACAAGGTCATAGGGAAGATCTGAAAAAACCTGATAACATCTCTCTCTCTCTCTCTCTCTCTCTCTCTCTCTCTCTCTTTCTCTCTCTCTTTCTCTCTCTCTCTCTCTCCTTCCCTCCCTTCCCCCTCCCCATTAATCCATTAGAGGCCAAAATTAAGGCATATAATCCAGGAGTGCCAAACAAAGATTTATGAAAGCCGTGTGAATGTGTTGAAGGGGATATCCTCAAATATTCATAAAAAACAAAATGGAGTAGGTTTTTATACCATAAAGAGAGCAAAGGAAATGGTAAACAATAAAGTAGCACTAACGTGAAAGAATGCTTCAATTTTAGCTGCAGAGAGATACGCACAGATCATAAATTGCAGCAGACTTATGGCCTAGGAAAAAATAAAGTGAAAAGGAAGCAATCTGTGTTTCATGAGTTATAGCAAGGCTTTATAGTATCCCTCTAATATAGATTGGTTCATTTTTACTCAAAAAGCTGCACATTTCAATCCTGGAAGGGGAGGGGGTATCAGTTTTCACTTAAAACTGTTGTAAGGACAACAGCCCTTTAAGGTTGAGATTATTTTAAAAGGATTAGAATTTTAATATCATAAAGATGGAAAATTCCATAAGTAGGGTTGATAAAGGCTGAATAAATTCTCCAAAGTGTGGTTTTGAATGGCAAGTGATGATCCACATATAGAAAAAACTGTGTAAAGTAAATAATTCAATTTTTTTTTAAATTAACTGGACAAATTTATTCTCTATTGTAGGATTAAGAGACTTTAGTTGTAGAGACAAAAAAAATATATGAGCTTGTCTTCATGTTGTTGTCAATATGCTATAGATAATACAAGATAGTGAGTTCTTATACTCGCATAAGAATATTTAAAAGATGGAAATAAAAAAATAAAAGTGATGTAAAAGAGGGATTGGAGTAATTAGAAGCTTAATAGTAGTAGATGCAGCACTAGATTGCAGAAGATATGGAAATAAGGGATTGAACCCCGGAGTTCGTTTAATAGTTTTCATCTGATAATTTGATATAATGACATTCTGCAAATAGTAAATATTCTGTAGAATATTAAGCACAATAAAAGAGCAATGTCAGGACAATTCTCCATATAGAACATGTCAAGAAGGCATATAAAGTTGCACAGTTAGCTTCTAGGGTGAAGGCTGGCTGCAGTGTAGATCCTTCATCTACATTCAGCCATCTATTTCTGCCCAGTGGAACTTATATGCACATTAGCGCATGAGTAACTTGTTCATTCTTTGCCATAAAATGTAGAGGTCACTTTGTGGCTATTCTGACCTTTTCAGATTCAGATGATATATTTGGTCTCTGGGTACAACCTAATCAGGTTTTTGCTGTTACATAATTAGCTTGATATTTTCTTCTGTAGATATAACCCATGTCTGGAGACGTAAAATTTAATAATCTTTGATATAATTCCACAATGGAACTCTCGAAAATTAGGTTACAGCAGCTGCAAAACAAGTGGAATAACGAGGCTTTGTCTATTATAGAAATGATGACATACTGTGGAAACTCTCTAATATACTTTATTGATTACCTTTGCACTATCCAAGTAATAGATTCTAGATCATAGTTACATACTTGTAATTGAATTCTTCGAGAAGGCTGAATGAGGAGAAAATTTCTATTCCCTAGTGCCTTTTCTATTAACACAACCTAAATCTCCTTTTGGTTTCTCCCTTCAGTTAGTTAAAACGTTATAAATTTCTTCACAGATTGCTCTTCTGATGATACAGAAATTTATCTCTGAGCCAGGTTGTACTAAGACTAATAAACAAGACAAGGCTATTCATTAGTTTTCTGCTTTGTACCCTTGAAAGTTAGGTTAAGAAATAAAATTGAAGGAAATTAATAATCATAATATTTGCAATTAATAATCATTTGTTACACACACATACCAGTTTGTCAGAATGCATTTTAAATTCACTATATTCTTTTCTATTATTCAGTGACCATCCCAGACAGAAGAACAACCAACAAAGGTAGTAATGGTAGCAATTGCTAGCAATTGTAACACAATTGAATACAAGAAGTTGAGCCTCAGGTTAATGTTGTTTTGAGACTATACTGTATCTATCTAGTTTTGCTTGCTTGCTTGCTAGTTATCCACTCAAGCTGTACTTTTGAAATAATTTGTTGATTACAAACTGTGAAACCCTGTTTCAAGGAAACTGACTGTAGCAAAATACGTATTTATTGGAAGTTTACACTCCTGGAAGAAAACAGAAACTTCAATTAACATAGCCATTGGCCCCACATCTTGTGTTGAGTGAGCATCTGTTAAATTCCAAGCTGTGTGGAATTTCTAAATTAACTCAGTATGAATGAAGAAGTTGGTTGGGTCTCTTCTTCACAGTGAAAAAATCCACAGCAGGAGTCTTATTTTGTAGCTGACTTCATGATTATGGTTCACACATTCCCTATTATAAGAACAAATCCATGCATTTACTTAAACATGACCAATCCTGCTGTGATTACTGGTTCTTTTTAGCTCCATGCTCTGCAGGTTACTTCCAACAATCCATTCATCTTTCCTTGGTTCCATCAAAACCAGACAGAGCAGATAACATTTTTGCTGCATATTGGTTTTTAGCTTGCTTCTTAAACCAACAAAGGCCTTACAAGTCAATTTTTTAAAAAGTGCTTATTAAAATATGTAGTAATAACATGATATACACAAAATAACCTAGTCTTTCATTTCATTCAGGGTGAGCAGATAGAAGAAACAAAAAAGAAAATACTGAAGAATAACTATATGATAAAATTATTTCAGACTCAAATAGTCTTTGAAAGGCAGTTTACCATCAATACTTATCACTATAATCATTTAAATAGGTGGTGGAAATATCCTTCTTGGAAAAATGTTCAAGAATATACTTGTCATTATTGGAAAGATGTAGTTTTAGATACATTTGTTTTAAAGAAGGCAAGGTATGATCACTGGATAGATATGTGTATATAGGAAGGAAGGAAGGAAGGAAAGAAGGAAAGAAGGAAAGAAGGAAAGAAGGAAAGAAGGAAAGAAGGAAAGAAGGAAGGAAGGAAGGAAGGAAGGAAGGAAATAAATTTATTTATAGGAAATAAATTTATTTATAGAATGGAAAGTGTAGTTAATATTTCAGATAATATTCACTTATGTTAATAAGTCAGATTTTTACAGCCTACAATAACTGTTATGAATAGGACTATTGTTTTAGAATTATAAAAGAAATATGCCACAAATTCAAATTCAATAAGTTTATTGCAAAAATTTAAAAGAAAAATGGCAGAAAAAAATCTGCCATAGAGTTTGTATATATTACTATATATAACACATTTAATTAATTAATAATTAATTAAATTAAAAATATTAATACAAATATTTTTCTCAAGTACAAATAGTGATAAATATTGAGTAAATCCTAGGGAAATTAATACTCAGGAATTAAAGTAAGAAAAAAGTTTTTTAAAAAAAGGATTTTAAAAAGAATTAATGCTAGTAAATACATACATAATAGAAAACTTGTATAAAAAGCTCATGTAAAATGAAGAATGAAAGCCATAATAGAAAATCACAGGAGTTCTCTGAAAATCAATAGAAAACATGTTATATCTGAGAATAGCAATTGATATGAAAGGGATTCACTAAAAAGAATGGAAGATAACACACATAGCATGAGAAGAATTTTAAAAAGCAATGGAATGTGCCAAGAAAGAGAAATTCAATTAAATGGATTCTGTTACATTTTCTGCTCTGTTATATAAATTATAACTTAACGTGTTCTGTCACACATAGAAATACTTACATTAACCCAATTTGATATTTCTTATATGAGAATAAAATAGGTAGAAATCGACATAGAAAATGAAGTTCTGAGCGGATGCTTTATAATTACTTAAGACAAAGTGTGCATGTGTTTGTGTGTGTTGTACATGTCAACCTGTTGATTTCCTATTCAACAAAACTTGTGAGTTTGTCCTACCTACTATATGATGGTGGAAAATATTTATTCCAGCTCACATCTAGGTTAGGAAATGTAGTTCTCTTTGGGGGTTTTTTTTTTTTTGTAAATGTATAACCTAAGGGGTATATACTCGATGTGTCAATGGGTGACATATGAAACTACATGCATCTCTTTGTTTTCCATTTGGGATTAAATTTGTATTTTCACCTGCTGAGAATGAGTTGCTTCACCATAAAATGATCTCTGTGTGTTTTATACATAAATTAATGAGCATGTTGTTAGTTGCTCAGTATTCAACTAATGGCCCATATGAATGTATTGCCTCTGGCTTTAAACTAACTATTAAAGAACTTCCAGTGGGATTACTAATAAATATTTCATGCTCACATAGTACAAGGAACCTAACAAAACAATGAAACACAAATCACTTCACTTAATTCCCTGGTGTACATCATGGTATTGTGTGTGTGACTTTGGCAGCTTCTTCCCAATAAGACATAATGTTGAATTCTTCATTCTTGGTGAAAATAAAGATTAGCGAGGCATCTGTCATAGTGCATCTCTGGACAGCTGGACACTGAAAAGATCTCATATTTTCAGTGTCAGTCTGTTATGATAGAATACTAAATGGTCAAATTCTAAACTATTTCTATTCTATTTCTTTGTCAGAAATAGTTCATGTCTTATATGGTTTGGAATACTTGAATTCCTGATATAATGTAGCGCATTGCAACATAACCATGGGTTCGCCATTCAATCATTTGATCCATGCATATTTGCAATTTGAGATCTGATTGGCTGGGATCCAAGAGAGATTTTTTTCCCCTGAACCTGAAGAACATTACTGGCAGTTAGCTGAGCAAGTAAGGCATTTTCATTCCATTGCTCCAAGAGTACTGCACTGCTTTAGTAGTCTTTCTGGATGACTTGTGCTGGAAACAAGAAGGGCTGAATGTGACTCTACTAGTTCTCTTGAACTTCTCAGTGTCTTTCAATACCATGAACCATCTGGATGTTCAAGTAGAGTTGGTCTTTGAAATGAACCTGGTCTTTAATTTTGAGATGTGCCCAAAATTACAATTCAGCATCTGTATCTCTGTCCATTTATATTTAATAGTAATGTCGTGCCTTCTATACTGTTTAACATCTAGTTGAAAGCACCCAGGGAGCTTTGGATTTGGATCAGAGCTTTGAAGTGAGATCCCATCAGTATCCTGATGACATTCAGTTTTACTCTTCCTTTTCTTCGGAATCCAAGGAAACAAGATGATGGTGATGGTTCAGGTTCAGAGATTGGCCCTGAGAAGAACTAGAGGTTAAAATCAAACCTTATAAAGTGAGAATGAAGGAATTGGGTTTGTATAAGGTAACTTTGAGAAGAAAAGACTCAGGAGTGGATAAGACTATGCTGATCAAATACAAGGAACTTTGTTTTGGAAAATAGCTTGACACCCTCTTCTTTGTGGCAGCCCCTGAGATATTGGAACACTGCTATCATGTCCCCCCTCATCCTTCTCTTCATTAAACTAGACATACCCAATTCCAGCAACCGTTCCTTATATGCTTTAGCCTCCAGTCCCCTAATCATCTTTGTTGCTCTTCTCTCTACTCTTTCTAGAGTCTCAACATCATTTTTACATCGCAATGACCAAAACTGGATGCAGTATTCCAAGTGTGGCCTTACCAAGGCATTGTAAAGTGGTATTAACATTTCACGTGATCTTGATTCTATCCCTCTGTTAATGCAGCCTAGCACTGTGTTGGCCTTTTTGGCAGCTGCAGCACACTGCTGGCTCATATTTAGGTGATTGTCCACTAGGACTCCGAGGTCCCTCTCATAGTTACTACTATTGAGCAAGGTACCCCCTATACTATACCTGTGCATTTGGTTTTTCTTGCCTAAATGTAGAACCTTGCTTTTTTCACCACTGAATTTTATTTTGTTAGATAGCGCCCAGTGTTCAAGTCTATCCAGATCCTTCTGTATCTTAAGCCTGTCTTCTGGAGTGTTGGCTATTCCTGCCAGCTTGGTGTCATCTGCAAATTTGATGAGTTCCCCATCTATCCCCTTGTCCAAATCGTTGATGAAGATGTTGAAGAGCACTGGGCCCAGAACAGAGCCCTGGGGCACTCCACTACACACTTCCCTCCATGTAGATATGGTTCCATTGAGGACCACACGCTGAGTATGGCCGGTCAGCAAGCTACGGATCCATCTGGTGGTGGTGCTTTCTACCCCACATTTTTCTATCTTGTCAAGTAGTAGGTTGTGATCTACTTTATCAAATGCCTTACTGAAGTCCAAGTAAATTATGTCCACAGCATTCCTCTGATCCACTAATTTTGTCACTTGGTCAAAGAATGCAATAAGATTTGTCTGGCATGATCTATTTTTGACAAACCCATGTTGGCTTTTGGTAATGACTTTGTTTGCCTCTAGGTGTTCGTTGATTCGTTGTTTGATTATCTTTTCCAGGATCTTCCCAGGTATTGAGGTCAGGCTGATAGGTCTGTAATTTCCTGGGTCCATTTTTTTTCCTTTTTTGTAGATGGGAACTACATCAGCTCTTTTCCAGTCCTCTGGTAGTTCCCCTGTGCTCCAGTATCTTTGAAAAATATAGTTCAGTGGTTCTGAGATCACATCTGCCAGTTCCTTGAGAACCTTAGGGTGTAATCCATCTGGTCCTGGCGATTTGAACTCGTCTAGGCTGGACAGGTGCTCACTTACCATTTTCTTGCCTATCTTAAATTGTGTTTCTATTCTGTTTTTTATGGCACTATTTTTGATAGGTTGGTCTGTTTTTTCCCTTTGTGTAAAGACAGATGCAAAAAATGAGTTAAATAGTTCTACTTTCTCCCTATTGCTTGTCACCTTCTTGCCACTTTCACCCACTAATGGACCAATCATTTCCTTCACTTTTTTCTTGTTTTTTACATGTTGAAAGAAGTTTTTTTTTTGTTATTTTTTACTTTGGTCGCAAGCCTTAGTTCATTTTGAGCCTTGGCTTTCCTCACTTCATCTTTGGAGGTTCGGGCTATTTGCTGATATTCTGACTTAGTTATCTGCCCCTCTTTCCACTTTCTATACTTGTCCTTTTTATCTTTCAATTTGTCAGAGAGTTCTTTATGCAGCCATGCTGGTTTCTTTTGAGAGCTGTTATTTTTCCTCTTTGTTGGTATTGTGCTAGACTGGGCTTTTATTATCTCATTTTTCAAAATTTCCCAAGCTTCTTGAGTTGTTTTCCCCTTGAGGATTCTCATCCATGGAATCCTTCCCAAGCCCTCTCTAAGTTTATTGAAATTAGCTCTCTTGAAGTCCAAGACTCTAGTTTGACTGTGTTCTATTGCCTGTGCTTCCATAATGTTGAATTCCAATATTGCATGATCACTTCCTCCCAGGGTTCCTATGGCTTCAACACCTTCTATCATTTCAACAAGTGTTGTCCAACTGGAGAGTTAAACACCATTCTTTCAGGAAACTCTGGCTGGCTCCCAAGATTAAAAGATATGTAAAATTATTTTAAAGAATTATATAAGACACAACCAGTTAAAACATTAAATACAACAAAAACCTCACACCTTTCATTCAGTACTAATACAGAGTACACAGCTATTTAAATTTTAAAATGTGTATACATGGAATTCTGTCTGCACATCATGCATAAATATTGTATATTTGGAATAATTATATTTGTAATCAAACCAATTTGCATCCCTGAGTGGGGAAAATATTAAGATCTCTGAACCTCTAGCATAGGTGAATTACCATTTCCTGTTTTTCATAGTTTCCTTTTTGATAATCATTTCTGATAATCAAAAGGGTGAGCTGTATGTTCATCCATCTCCTCCTTCACAAGATGTGTTGAAGCCTGTATAAGCTTTTTCCAGCCTTGTCTCAGACATTTCTGCTAATCAGTATTCGGTCTTACCTTCCTTTTATCTAACCGTTACCTTATTTATAGAACATGCTGTCTGTATACTCTTTATTACAGTGGGTTAGTTTTCTACATGGACTGTGCCCCTAATCAGTTTGTCCATTTTTAAAGTGGAAAGTCCTGATATCAGTGCTTTGTAAAATAGATGTCTTCCAGCTTGTGAAACTTCCTTCCAGATCAGATCCCATTTTCCAGAGCCATGACACCTTCAGCTATGTTGCTATTGATGTTTATTTACATGATTGGAATAGGCCCTTCATTTGAGTGTAATATTTAATTGTCCAGCATCATTGTTTGAATGTCACAGCAATGAGTCTTGTCCTATTTGGCAGGGCAGTGCTATCATCTATTCCCATCTGATTGGATGCCTATTCCAGCCACCACTATTGTAAACTCACCAGTCATCTATATATACAATGCACAGAGACCATGAAGAAGAAAGACAGGCTGCTTACCTCTAACTGTGGTCCCTCAAGTGATCATCTGTGCTGGACTGGTTTTCCCAAATATTTCTGCAGTTATTTGTCAAAAGTACAGAGATAGCCATTCATAGACCCTATTATTACATCTAAAGTTTAAATTGCTCATGACCTGGCCAACTCTCCCAGCCACATTCTTCCCATGTGAGTTTTATTTGAGTGTCATTTATTTATATCCTGCCTTTATTATTTTTACAAATAACTCAAGGCAGCAAACACACACAATATGCTTTCTTCTTCCTATTTTCCCCACAACAAGAACCCGTGAGATGGATTGGCTGAGACAGAATGACTGGCTCAAATGTCTATGAAGATTCTCAGTCATTCAAGTTATGATTGTCCCAAAAGTGCTGTTCAAAACGCAAGCAGATTTTCTTGTTTCCCCCCTCCTTGAAAATATCTCATCCAAGCTTCTTGGATGAGAAGCTTCTCATCCAAGAAGCCTCTTCAGTTCTGAACTGAAGAACTGAGGAAGTTTCTTGGATGAGAAACAAAATATTTTCAAGGAAAAAAAACCCCAAGAAAGTCCAGATGCATCCCACTTTATGGCTTCCAGAAGTTAGTAAAAACATGGCTGCTCTGGATGGTCTTTGCATCCTGATTTAGTGGGAATTTTTGGTTCTAGGTGTGTTGATGTGAAATTGTTAATATTTTTAAATGACCATTATTATATTTCTATGTATTGATTAGCATATTGGCTCACTACTATTACGTTTTGTGTATCACCTTGAATCTTTGAGGTAGTTTTAAAATTGTATAATTAAAGAATAAATAAATATTTTATTATGTATGTATACATTCCAATAATTGTTCCTTTGAACAAGCACCCAAGATTTATAAATCAAAAATAACACAGTTACAGATAATGGAATGTTTCCATTTTGTCTTTGGATTTCAACATTACACAGTTCTAAGCTTTTGGATATAATTTAATCAATTTTTAAATTCCACAAACTTGAATATAAGACACCCTATTGATTATTTATGTCTCTAGATATATGTCTAAATTTATAAAATTAAATGGTGAATTATATGAACAGAAACTTTCTTCACGGTTGCTTTGTCCTTCATCACATCTGAGGTGTAAAACAGATTGATTATAGAACAGCAGTTGAAAATATGTGAGTGCAATTAAGCATTTCTGGAGTGGTAAATCTTATAAGACTTGCATATAACTCATATATAATCTCACAGCAAAACTGTTATGTGCGTTTAGAATCCTTCTTGCTGTAGGGGCATTTGTTTGGTTAATCTGTTGGTTAGTATGGATTTTAAATACTTTATACAACATAATACAATGTTTATTTGGTGAATAAAGAAATACATTTATTTCCTATATTAGAATTGGGACTCTATTTTCTACCCTCTTAATTATCATTTTCAAAAGAAGTCAAATCAATTACAGAAACTACTTTGTAGGAAAATGTAAGTGGTAATTTAGGGGAAATGTTTTAAAGTTCAGTATTCTTGATCTTTTCATTGCTTGTACAATAAGATATGCATCTGCAATTACTATTCAGGAAACAATTATCAGGGTGTTTTTTTAATAAATTGTTATAGTAAGAGTGCTAAACTGTATACATTATGGTATTAAAACATGCTTATGCTGAGTTTCAATGATTTGTGTGTTATACTTTGGCACTATAATTATTTTTATTTTTGTAATGTCTCCCAAAAAAGACAAATCTTATTTTCCTAATGTATTTAAATAGAAATATTTATACTTCAGATACACAAATTATAGGACTTTCCTATGTCTCTCATAGTGCATCTAAATCCCACTATATTGAACTATGTTATAAATAATATATATAAATGTTTATCTGAGTGATAACTTTGTTTATCTGGCTATCACTTTGATGTGGTTAACAAACCAAAACAGGGCAGTTTCAAGCTCTGCAAAAAAATAAAAAGAATATACATCAAGGATCAGGAAAATATATAAAAAAATTATTATATAGATTTTGCAACCCTAGATTAGCATATGGAAATGAGTTGGAAGACTGAAAAAGAGCAAGGGAAGACTTAGAGTACTTTCATTCAGAAAGCTGCAAAAGGCAATGAAGATTAATTAGCAGTTAATTACAATCATTTAGGGAAAAACTAAAGCAAAAGCGGTAGACCTCTATTAACCTTTCAGATGAAAGAATAGGTTCTGACAAACAAGAGTAATTCTGTTTTGGAGGCATCGGGTGAAGCTTTAGAAATGATGATGATACAACTAAACTAAAGTAAAACTCATCAGGGAGATCAGGGTGGTAAGCATCACGTGGTAAGATCCTACTGCAGTGGTTCTCAACCTGTGGTCCATGGACCTCTGGGGGACATGTGATGTCATCGCAGGGGATCTGCGAAGGCTTGAGGAAACGTTATGATCTAAATTTTCAATTAAGACTTGGGGGTCTCTGGCCATGGTCTGTGGCCACAAAAGGTATTTAAAGGGGGACCGTGATGAAGAAAAGGTTGAAGAACCACTGTCCTACTGAGTTTACACCATAAGAGTTCATAATGTGAAAAAAGCAAATGCAATGCAGAATATAATAATGCTTGCAAAAGAATTGATTCCTGGAATAGTCCTAGAAATACAGAGCTATAACAGAGACATAACAGTCTCCGAAGGGTGGCTTTCCAAGAGATATTATTGCTAGATTTCCAACTGCCCCACTGAAGATAAACTATTGAACATTTTGTCTTCTTTAAAATGTATAAAGTATTTGACACATCAGAAATCCTTTATACATTTTAAAGAAGACAAAATGTGTTTCCTCAAAACCTTTTGCTAGGAAGTTTTTTTTAAAGAATATCTATAATTATTTTATAGAAGCCTGAGCTAGAAATGCGCTATTGCAGGGGTGTTTATTGAAGTTGACGACCACAAGTCTGAAAGTTGCCAAGGTTGGATACCCTCCTCTGTTGCTGAGGTTTCCCTTCAACTCTGGAACAGTTGGTTCTTTATTCCTAACTGATTGCATAACTCGCTATCATCTCTCACCAAAATGTTTCAACAAAGTGAATTTACCCAGAATCCTGAGAAAAACAGGATGTTGTAGAGCAGAGATCCCCAACCTTTTGGGCACCAGGGACCGGTTACATGGAGAGAGGTTTCCCTTTTGGGGGAAAACAGATATTGTAGAGCAGAGATCCCCAACCTTTTGGGCACCAGGGACCGGTTACATGGAGAGAGGTTTTTCCGTGGACCAGAGAGTGCATGGTTTTGTGTGCTGCCTGAATCCCATGAATGGGGCTTTGCTTGTT
The DNA here is from genome assembly GCF_001527695.2 of Protobothrops mucrosquamatus. Classification (NCBI taxonomy): domain Eukaryota; kingdom Metazoa; phylum Chordata; class Lepidosauria; order Squamata; family Viperidae; genus Protobothrops; species Protobothrops mucrosquamatus. The sequence goes on along the minus strand of NW_015387233.1, from coordinate 130,453 downwards.
TGTGCGGACCGGTTGCTGGCATTCTGCGGCCTCCATGGACTGGGGGTTGGGGACCCCTGTTGTAGAGAAAGTAGATGTTATTGAATGGAATGACAAAACTCTGGAAAGAAGAATATACAATCCACAGAGAGATAGCTCACAGTTTATTCTGAAAACAGAATTGAGATGTTCCCCTAAGAACTCTAAAGTACTGAAAGACCCAGACCTGCGGTCTGAAGAAATCTGTTCTGCCTTGAAGCTGTGCCATTGTAGAGCTTTATATGGTACTTATTTCCAATAATGTATATTTATATCCTTGGTCAAGTTTGAAGATGGAATACGGCAAGCAAGAAGGACACAGCCTTTCTGCTTACAGAGAACATCTTTGAGTGGTATCATGCCTCTCCAACTACCTAATTCTTGGGGTTAGGATTGTATTGCAAACTACTATGGTAGAAATTAATTCCCAATAAAGGCACTATAGGATAGCAATTAAACCATGATTAAATTTATATAGAGACTTCAATAGAACCTAGCTGCAAGAACAAATATTTCCAAGTTTTACAGAACCAATTCCAGGGCATTCAGTTTCTTAGAGTGGTGAAACCGTACTGTATCTTTTGTAAATGTAAAGTAAACAAATGGTTTACTTATAAATGCACTTATTGAGAAAATGATAAAGACATATGTACAAAGGCTATTTTAGTCTTATATGGAGTGTTTTAAAACCATTACCTTTAGAAATTGATAGTTAACTCTGCCCAGATGCATTATTAATTATCTTTTATCTGATCCAAGGGCATCCCCAAGATAGGGATGGGAGAATGACATATCAAGTTTACACAGTCACATAACTGCTTATACATTTGTGTCAGATGTTCTAATACAAGTGCATTATTGCAGTATATGATTGATTACTTTATGTTGATGTCATTTTGATGTTATCATGGTTTGTTACAGATCCCAATTCTCGAAGCACAAGCATCCCAGCAATGATATTATCAGATTCAGGAGTTAAATAGGTGTTGTGTGGCGCACACAGTAATTACAAACTGATTAGTATTCATCCTTTTTATCTTTTAGGTGCCATGGAGTGCAAATTATAAACATATTCATCTGATGACTTCAAAATGATATGTGCATTATGATATTATGCATAAATGTAAAAGAACATGTAAGATAATTATGTGTTTGTATGTACATGTTGTCATTTGACCCCACTTGCACATTTGCAGATCCACGTGTAGCCCACCACTTTTTGTTTTTACTACTTTTTTACTATTTTTTAAATGAATTACGTAAATGGTACTCGACACTGTTTTATTCTGGAGTGGAAAGTATGAGGCACAACTCGTCTCTTTTGCTATAATTACTCATCTTTTATAAGTTTGTATTTTTATTCAACAATTATTCTTAAATGCACCAATGTTGCCATAGTATTTATCATGTTTTTCTTTTTCACATATCTAATTATGGGAAAAGATTTAGGACTATGTGTTTAATCTTAAATAATTTTGTTACATTTATTAACTTATGATCCACTGCAGGTCTGTGCTATACAGTACGTGTAATTTCCTGCTAAATAAGAATAACAGTGATTTTTTTTTTATAACTGTATCATTTCACCAATTTGATATGCACATTATACTGTCCTCATTGATTTAGCTATGTTCCTGCCATGAAGAGAAGCAAACACCGAGCTAGAGTTAGTTACGTTTATCTTTAAGTAATCTCTTCACATGACTCTTAAAGAAAACAAACACTAAAAAAATCCCTTGAAAACCATAAATACGAAATGACTAATAAAATAATTAATGTACTATTTTAAATATTACCATGGATATTTTAAATTGTTTCTATTTATATACTTTATGAGTAGCCAAAAGTAAATTTTATTGCTGTGAGGTAGAAATGTGTTTAATGAATAAATAAATAATAAATATCACAGGTTAAAATGAAATAGAGTGATGACAATCAGAGATCAAGGAATTTGGCGCCTATACTGCTTGAAATAAACTCATTTTCTGTTCTAAATGAGCTAGTATCATATCATATTATGGGCTAGCTCTTTAGATTCTGCAAAAAATTGTTCATATCAATATAGGTAAAAAGAGATATGTTATAAAAAACTGAGAGGATATTATACTCTAATTCCAGAGTAAAGAGATGTTTCAGGCTAAGTTGTTATCCTAGCAAACTATTGGAAAACACAGTAGGACTTATGTCTGATCAATAGAGTTTACTTCTATGTAATATGTACTGGGCACTAGAAGACATATTTCTGAATAAACAACTATCAGAGTTAGAAATTGCTTTCTGACCTTGACATCTATTTACTTCAGAGATTTGCAACTCAACATGACTATGTCAAATGTGATGATGGCACATTGTGCTAGTTGGACCAGATTATTTCCCTGCTTACCTCAACAGCTCTATCACATAGTTTTTGATCTTAACATGGGCAACTTTTTAATAATTGTTTATTTGATTTAAATCTAGCTGTAATCAAAATTATTCTCTTTAAAAGCAGATTATGAACAAATTCAATTTTAATTTTAATTTGGATGTGAAATAGATATTGTGATATACTTATATTAGCATCTAATTATAAAGCATAGGCTTAAGTAAGCAATTGGTTTAAAACATATGTAAATATAGAGGAGACAGGATTCTTGAGGCTATTTTAAGCAGAATTATTCCTGCTATGGGATGTTTGGCATTTTTTATCTTTCTGAAATGTAATGTTCTATGCTCTCCAGTTGCTTTTAAGTGCTACATAAATTTTAATTGGGCATTAATCATTCTGTATACTAGCATTTTCTTCCAATTGCTTCTTATAGCCTTCTGATATAGAAAAATAATATGGATCCTGTACATTATACTGAGTAAGAAATAAAAGATGAGGAATGAGTTTCTTTAAAATTTATCAATATAAATTATCTGTTTTGTTAAACATGGCTTATATTTAGCTTAGCCAATATTTGTATGAGTGACTATTTTTTTATCCTTTAATTGCTAACATTACTTTTGGAAGCACGGATTACTTCCTTAGCATGAGATATAAAAAAGAAAAATGTGCAAGGTCAGTCTATAGACTCAGGTAATATATAGGGAAAAATTAGCTTACTTTAAAAAGTCCAGCTCACAGCTTTTAATTTTTTACCATTAAATTAATCTATAATATTTCTTAAAGTAACAGCTAATGCCTCTAAAATGCCTGAAAATGTGGCCAGATGTAAAAATAGCATTCTATGTGCATGAATGGTTCTTTTACAGACAATGTTACTCATATTTCTTTAGTAATTTACACATTATTGCAACATAGATTAAGGTTGACATCAGATGTTTTGTTAGAGAAATTGTCCCATTCAGAATGAATATGTTTGGTAAGCATTTTTAAAACATGGCCTGTAGATCTGTTGTGTCTTTGGTTCACACCCACCTTGATTTATGGGAGGTGAATGTGTAGAAGAATAATGGACTCTCAACTGTCAAGGTCAGCTGCAAAGGAAAAAGTGAAGACCTCTATCTTTATTTTTACTATTCACTCTTTACAAATAAAATACTTCAGCTCTACAAGCAATTTGCAATTCATTTTTAATTTTATATCAGTGGATTGAAACATATCAATTTACAATAGTCTTGCCAGTGAAAAAAATAAGCTTAGGTATAACTGAAGTTGCGGCAACTTTCATCATCATTACCAAAGGAAAATTGAAGGAGTTATCTCACACAGTAGATACATAGAGAAGAGCATTCCAGGTCTGTTGCCTTAATCAAGCAATCTCCAGATTTTAATCCAATGCATGATGAGAGCACCAGATTAAGAAAAGTTTCTCCTGTGGCCCAAGGAATGCCTTCAATCTTACCTCTCTTGGTCTCTTATTCCAGTGTTTACTAGATTCAATCCAAGATAATTAAAAACCAACTAAACTTAAGCAATGTCTTACTTCAAATAATTTGTAACCATGTTTTTGAAATAATATCCTTGTCAGCTTGTTGTTATTCAGATCATTGGAAGGTCCTTTCACAGTTGTGCAAGTATAAGACAGTTTAATTAAAAATAGATTCTGTAAGATTTTCTCTGGTCCTAAAAAGTTGGTCCATAACGTAGTTTAAAGAGAAATATACTGTTGGACAACACTCTTGCTATAAATTATGGTTATGCAATCTTTGAATGATTGCAAAAATGAGATGGAGAGATGGCATCTGTCTTGTGGATTAGCAGCTTCCTATTGGTGCTCCTATTTTGGGAATGTTCTAAGTTTTTCTCTCTTGCATAACAAAAAGTTTTAAGGCTGTTAGGCCACCTGAAAAAAAACCCTGAATTTTGGAAACATATTGTAGACTACAGGTTATTAAAAGTTAACTAATAAAGGACAATTACTATGTAACTAGTTTCAACAATCCATTTTTGTGACTGATATAAAATAATTTGGAAAACATTTCAGTTGTGGAGTTCATACTGCAAAGTTCTAAACATCATTTGGTTTACTTCATTTGGGCTTTGCATTAGGTTGTAGCTTCTCATTGGGTGTGTTTTTGTCGATGTTTTTGTACTGAGCAAGCAGATCCCTATCTTGTTTTGTTTTGCATTGCATTTTTATTGCTTATTATACTGTGAGCTTCCCAAAGTCAGATGGAATCAGGCAGTGCCTAAACTGAATGAAATAAATAAATAGTTACAACCTTTTAATGCCCTCTGGAAAATGCAAATGATGGTGGATATTTAGGTTATTATCCTAAAAGCCTATCTTAAAATTGTTTTAAAAGATATGAGCAGGATAATTTTATAGTCCAGCTAAAAATCCATTTGATGCATGCCCCGTTTATTAAAATGTTTGCCACCAATTTTTAAAACACATATTTTGACAACGTTTTATGTTTAAAAAGTTTTGGGAGAAAGTTTTGAATTACATAAATATAATTATACAACTAAAGCTAACAATTTCAGTTAATAATATTCTTTTGAACTATATACAGGTACAACCACAATTGAGCTCAAAATTTATATTTATGTTTGTTAAATGAGTTTTGCCCCATTTTACCACTTTTCTTGCCACAGTTGTTAAGTGAAACATGTTAATCTGGCTTACCCATTGACTTTGTTTGTCACAAGGTCACAAAATGTGATAACATGACCCCGGAATACTGCGATCGTCATAAATATGAACCAGTTGTCAAGAATCTGAATTTTGATCATATGACCATGGGAATGGCTGCAA
>NW_015387233.1:122639-124263 GCF_001527695.2 Protobothrops mucrosquamatus | reverse complement strand
TCTTTATTACAAGAATTAATTGTACTATCTGTACAATTGTACTAATCTTATGACTGCAATCAAATCCCAAAATTTCTGTTGCTAAGGGGGGCAATTGTTAATTGAATTGTGACTCATTTTATGACCTTTTTGCCACAGTTGTTAAGGAAATCACTACAGTTAAACGAATGATGCGGTTGTTAAGAGAATCTGGTTTCCCCCATTGACTTTGCTTGCTGGGAGCCAGCTGGGAAGGTTAGAAAAGGTGATCGCATGACTCCAGGACAGTGCAACTGACGTAAATACATGCTAGTTGCCAAGTGCCTGAATTTTGATGAGGTGACCATGGGGATGCTGCAATGGTTTAAGTGTGAAAACTGGTCATAAGTCACTTTTTTAGTGCTGTTGTGACTTCAAATGGTCACTAAATGAATGGTTGTAAATCTAGGACTACTTCTATTAAAATTAATTAATGTACATAAGTCCCTCCTATTGCTTTTGCAACTATTGAAATTTCTGAATTCAGTTGTTGCCTCCTCTTCTTCAGCAAGGTCTCATTACCAAAAAGGGGGGGGAATGTTAGTAATCCAAAGCCCATTAAGAGCAAATGGTCTCTCATTTTATTCTAGAAGCAGCTCCAAATTTCAAAACCTCTTACTGCTCCATGCAACATTTCATCCTATGTTATCTCTATTTTTAAATAATTTTGCAATTGATCCAACAATGGCCAATTAAGTCAATGAAGTGTGTTCACTTTCCTTTCACATTCCCCTATAAAGCATCTTTAAGATAAGAACTTTGCTACTTAGTTTTGCAAAGCTGGACTATGAATTCTTCTTTACTACAAAACAAAGGGCATACATAGAAAATTTAAAAAATGTTCCTTATTGTTTTATTGTAGCATTGGAGGATTGGATGGTTTAGCGTCAAAAGAGATACTATAATGTGGGAACAATGTGGGAAAGCATCATGTGTGGATATATTTGGGAATGCAAAGGAAAGGCATGGAGACTAGCGAAGAGAGAACAAACCCTAAAAGGAAAAGGCAGGCCCTGCTAAACCAGTCTGTACATTGCTTTCCTGCATAAGTGGGAAGGGCAAGAAGCATGGCAAGGACTCATAAGCCTTGCAGAAGCTCAGCACGGTTGTCAACCCATTCAGTCTGGCCTGGAATTACATTCTGGAATTACAGAGATAGCTTAGAGCAGCCTAGGCAGCAATACAGAATTTCTGTTTGTCTGCAGTTTCCAAATTGTGTGCGGTGGTGCCTTAGCAAGTTCACAAGGGCACAGTGGGAAATTTTAAGTGGTCAGGGGAAGCTCAACAGTACTTAACATCTTCAGAAACTAGTTCAAGGTGATTGACAATTTGGATGTGTGAAAAAAATTTCTGAGACACTAAGGGTGCCGTGATCCGAAAAAAATTCAGAACTTCTACCCTTAAATGGTACAGTGGCTTATAACTTCCCTATATCAGTGTAATGACTTGCACCATCACAGGAGATATAATAGCAATCCTATTTGTCTCTAGCAAGTGTAACACCAAAGTGAGACTGCAGAATTATTCCTGTTTCCTTAGGAGTACAATTCAGTAATCTTGTGACCTGAACAAAGTTTTTAAAGATTGTGTCTTTGAAGAAAATGAA
>NW_015387233.1:104083-122315 GCF_001527695.2 Protobothrops mucrosquamatus | reverse complement strand
CTTGTATTTCATATTTCCTCATTACATCAGTATTATTTAGAGCATATTCTGTTAGCGGGTTTGGTCTGTTTTTGCAAGGACACTGCTAAATATTACCCAGAAACAAAAGATCCTCTGATTTTTTTTTAAAAGGAGCAGTCTAACACACATGGTCATCATATGTACTGAAATATATTATTTTCAAAACATTTGAGAAGCAGAGGTTTTTCTTCCTTCAGCTCCATAACTATTTTTTTTCACAGAGGCAACAATGTCTTCATGCAATTACAGCCGCATTGTAGGTCAAGGATTGGCCTTAGCTATATTAGCTATATGACAAGCAGACAATAGGACTCTGGGCACCATAATTACATAGGGAGATCGTGAATGGATAATTTATTAAAAGTGTAGCTCACAGGAAGACTAGAAATGTGTCTGAAACCACAAAATAATTTCAAGCAGAGGATGGGATGACAGAAAGCAGTGATTTTCAGTAAAACGACACAAGAGAATGGTTTTGAATTTATATACTTAATCTTGTTTCTAAAGATTTTTTCCCCACTATGTATTCTAAATGATCTGTGATTAATATATATGTGTGTGTATATATATATGTGTGTGTCTGTATGTGTATTTATAGCATATGTATATGTATGTGCATGGATGTGTGTGTATATATATTCTTTTGAGAGTGGGCATCAGAATTTCATTTTTTAATGTGTGCCAGGGTGTTCACAGAAAAAAGGTTATCTTATCTAATAAACATGAGTCAAAAAGGCAGCAGTCCTCTGCCAATTTCATATCTAACTCATCTACATTTTTATTTTTCCCTTTATTTTTCCCTTACCGTAATATCTTTATGATTTTTTCAACAATTTTGGCAGAATAAAAATTGCATTGGGTCAGTTTTTTTCAATCCTCCTCCTATAATACAATGTACAAGAGCAGGCCCAAAGACACAAAACAAACCACAGATATTTGAGCCTGGGTCATGTTAGCGGCCTCAAAGTAAACAAGAATATTTTAATGTACTGATATGTCATTTCCAATTTTTCTTGTCAAGTGCGTTAATTAAATTACATTTGAAAGTGAACTAAATAGCAACATTTAAAATCAATACAAATTGTTTATTACAAAATTTCTTGTCCTAAAGTGTTATCCTGAAATATATCAGTAGAATTTGAAAAAAAAATTAACATACATATGTCAGGATTGTATTTATTTATTTATTTATACTTCATATTTCTTTCTTTCCCATCCCTCTCAAAAATGTTTTGCCCACATTTTTACTTGGCTGGCCAGACAAGTCCTCATATTTCCCTCTGCTTAACTTTAAATCTGAACAAAGCTTCCAGCCCTTCAGACCAAGGTCCATTTCTATGGTTATTTAATAATTTCTTTAATCTGACAGATCATTTGATTATTAATACAGTTAAATGGAATGGAATAGAATAGAATAGAATAGAATAGAATAGAATAGAATAGAAAGGGACCTTGGAGGTCTTCTAGTCCAGCCCCCTGCTCAAGCAGGAGAACCTATACCAGGGGTAGGCAACCTCGGCTCTTTTATGACTCATGGACTTCAACTCCCAGAATTCCTGAGTCAGCTACGCTGACTCAGGAATTCTGGGAGTTGAAGTCCATGAGTCATAAAAGAGCCGAGGTTGCCTACCCCTGACCTATACCATCTCAGAAAAGTGACTGTCTAGCCCGGGGGCAGGCAACCTCGGCTCTTTTATGACTCATGGACTTCAACTCCCAGAATTCCTGAGTCAGTATGACTCAGGAATTCTGGGAGTTGAAGTCCATGAGTCATAAAAGAGCCGAGGTTGCCTACCCCTGACCTATACCATCTCAGAAAAGTGACTGTCTAGCCCGGGGGTAGGCAACCTCGGCTCTTTTATGACTCATGGACTTCAACTCCCAGAATTCCTGAGTCAGTATGATGACTCAGGAATTCTGGGAGTTGAAGTCCATGAGTCCTAAAAGAGCCGAGGTTGCCTACCCCTGGCTCTACCCTTTAACTGCAGGCCATCCACAGGTCTGTAAATAGATTCCATCTACTGCGCCTCCACATGGACACCAACGCACCAACATGCCGTGTGTGTGTGTGTGTGGAACCTAAAATGTTCATTCCCGCTGCAAGTTTACCAAAATACCACTAGAGGGAAGCCAATTGCAAGGAATATGTTTGACTCGTCCGGAGTGGGCAAAGTTCTTCAAACTTCCCATCTCCTCCGATTGCTCCTGGGGTACGTATTTCCGTTCCTCTGACGCTTGGCCGAAACCGAGCTCCAATATGCGATGGATTCCGTGACTAAGAGAACATTCTGCGGTGTCGTAGCGCCACAAGACAAGCGCGAAGTTGGTGTCTTATTGCGAATACCTACGTAACTTTAATTTCGCCTCTAGCGGGATCTGATTTCTGGATTCCAAAAGGAACAGAAAACAAAGCGATGGGCCAATTTTGAAGGGAAAGGAGGAAAAAATAAAAATATAATAACGGATCCTGCGCCTCCTAGATGGAAGACGTTTGAATCCTTCCGTGGACCAAACGAAGGACTTAGTTGCATCGTGCAATCCAGCCCCCTTCGCTTAGCAGCGAGCAGCAAGCAGCGGCAGCATCCCTGGAGGATAATAACAGGACCGACGCCGAAGGAGTCGAGGGCGGGGACTGAGAGGTTGTCCCTGGGGGTTAGTGAGCCCAGGAAGGACAGAAAGACCCTAAACCTGCCACCCACAGAACTTGCCCGGGATTTGGGATCAGGCTAAACTCGTCGTCGCCAGGATCCACGCCACAAACGAGGATTAGAGCAACCGATCGGTCACGACACCCCCAACCCCTCCCCCACCGTTGTTGTATCTTCAGCACCGCCGTCGCGAGGAATAGTTGGAAGATGGGAGCGCGTGAGACCCAGCGGGTGGAAGCTGCTCCAGCCCCGGCCGTACACAACAGGGAGCGGCGGTGGGAGAACGAGGGAGCCGCCGCTCAGTAGAAGGACCTGCGGAGGAAGGCAGCCCGCCGAGCCCCGAAGAAGAGAACGGCAGCTAGCTTTTCAGCGCCCGCCCGCCCGCCGGCCCTTGGTTCTGACGCTGCCCTCGCTTCCAAGACGGCGGTGCCGAAGAAGCGCCGCGCTTTGAAGAGCCGCGTCCCGTCGCGCTTGCTGACAGCCAGGCAGCCCGAAGCGAAGAGAGCAGGTGCTGCTGACCTTCCCTGGCGGGAGGGCAGCGTCCCCTCTCGCTCGGCCCGGGCTCCCGTTCGCTGGCGGAGGTTGCCAAGAGGCCAAGGGGCGGCTCGCGCCTCTCCTTTGGGGCACGGCGGGCGGCTACGAGGGGAGCGCGCGGAGCGGCTGGCAGCCCCCGCCCACCCCAGGGAGCCATTGCCCGCCTGCCGGTGAGGAAAGCGGGCAGAGGAGAGAGTCGCGCTCCCAATCCCCGCCCTCCGCTCGGCGGCTCTGGCTGACAGGCCCTGGGCGGGCTGAGCTCGGCGGCCCCTGCTCCGGCTGCCATGTGCTGGGGCTGCCGCCTCTCCCGCGGCCTCCCTCGCTGGTCTAAATGCTCCTAGGGGCGTCCTGGCTGTGCTCCTCCAAGGCTGCCGCCGCAGAGAAGCGAGCAGCCGAGGAGAGGCGGAAGCGGCGGGCGGTTTCGGCGGCGGCGGCGGGAGGCGGCTTCGGCGGGGGCAACGGTGAGGGACCGCCGCCCGCCGCCGGAGGGGCCATGGACGAGTCGTCGTTGCTGGACTTGTTGGAGTGCTCCGTGTGCCTGGAGCGCCTGGACACGACGGCCAAGGTGCTCCCCTGCCAGCACACCTTCTGCCGCCGCTGCCTGGAGAGCATTGTCAGCTCCCGCCACGAGCTGCGCTGCCCCGAGTGCCGCATCCTGGTGGGCTGCGGCGTCGACGAGCTGCCCGCCAACATCCTGCTCGTTCGCCTGCTGGACGGCATTCGGCAGAGACCCCGCGCTGGCGCTGGCAGCGGCTGCTGCGGGGGCGGCAACTGCGGCCCCGGCAGCCCCAAATCCCCGAGCAAGGCTGGCCTGTCAGGCGGCGACAGCGGGGACAACCCTACCGCCGCTGGAGCAGGAGGTGGAGGAAACGGCGTGGTCCCCCCTGTTAAGACTGGTTGTCAATCCGCGGCCGTGGCCACCACGTCCAGCGGCTCCCCGAGTGTGGCCGCTGCAGCTGCTTCAGCCGCCGCCAGTCTGCGGGAACTCGCCGCTGCCAGCCGGAGCGCCTTGCTTAAGGTAAGTTAGAAGCCAAGGCACTCTTTCTTTCTTTCTTTCTTTCTTTCTTTCTTTCTTTCTTTCTTTCTTTCTTTCTTTCTTTCTTTCTTTCTTTCTTTCTTTCCCTCCCTCCCTCCCTCCCTCCCTCCTTCCTTCCCCGCCCCTTTTCCAACACTGTTTGTGTTACCCTTTTCAACTCTGCACCATAGAAACTTTGCATGCAGGAGGGTGACTATGTATTGGGTTGGTTCCACCAACTTCGCTGGCTCTCTGAGTTCAACTTTGGTGATCAGATGTAGCAGGGTATATGGCAATCCTCAGGGTGGTAGATGTCCTGCAAAGACTACTGTCCATGTTGTGAGAACAGTATTTTTTATTTACTTTTAGAAATTCCTCACCAGGAGGCAAAAGTAGAGCCAGATACAATGGGAGACTGGAACTCCTCTTTCTTTCCATGGCTTCTTCTCCCATTTGAGAGCTTCCACTCAGTTCTGTGAATGTCCTATAATTTTTCTTGAAAATAGCTCTAGTAGGTTCAAATTTTGATTATTCAGAATTGCAGGACCAATAAGAGATGAATCTGCCAAAAATCCTTTTCTCTAAACTGAAGCATATAGGATTCACTTTGGCATCAATGGCAATATAATGATCCTTCTTTAAATTGTCTCAAATAACATTTAGCCACAGATACTTGTTTATGTGACATATAAGCCACCCTCTGCTTTTCTAAAATGAATGCACATTGATTCTCAACTGCTACTGGTATAGTAGAATGTATATTAATTGTACACTTAGCTTAGTTGTTGCAGTTTCTGACTCCTCTTTCCCCTATTCATGATTTGGTCTAAGGAGGATTCCGTTTTGTGCAATAGTCCATAGAAAATCCCTTTTCTTGTTATATTGTTTGAAGCTATTCTTTATATTTACCATGGATGATCAAATCCTGGAGTAGTTTATCTGTTCAAAGAATTTTCCACAAGGACATGTTATTCTAACATGAGCACTTCAGAGAGCAAGAATTGTTTAAAATCATTGATAAGGGTCTGGTCTGGGTAATATTTTTTTTCTTTGAATGAGCAGTGACTGTAAAATAATTCATTTCTTTTACATAAAAATCATAATGTCTTAAATAATAGTCAGTGTGTTGAATAGTATACAGTACTGGACTTTGTGGTTGAATAGGCACATGATACAGAAGCTGTAGTAAAATATATTCTACATGAATACAAGTTCCCTGGTACCTCTAATCCCAGTTGTAAGAAATAGTCAGCAAGTGATTGGAAAGTCATTTCTCTTCTTCAGACCCAGGAGAGCACCTAACAGTCAGAATAGATACCGGTAACATTGTGCTGAATGTAAAAAATACACTCTAGTGAAAAGTAGCTTTCCCATGTTCTCGTGAAGCAATAGCATTATTTAATTATCACATACTAAAATCAGTTTTTCCATGTGCCAGGTGGACTTCTTCACATCTCATTATGTGAGGCTCTGGAACATGACCACAATCAAGACATATTACTAAAACCTATAGCAAAAATATGCATTGTGAGTGCAAGAATGAGTGGTTTCTTGTACATACTGGTGTATAACAAATGACAAGAATTGGTAAAACCTCTTTTTGTTTGCAGGGACAGACTTGCCTCACTTTTAAAATAACTTATTCACTGTCACATATGTATGGCTGCATGTTTACTCCCTTTTTCAGGGTAATGAGTTCATGAATGTAAATGTTTCATTGAAATTGTTTGTTTAGCCTTCTAAGTGATTTCACAGCATTACCTTTTAAATCAGCACAGTATTTCCAAGGTTCCTCATAGCAAAAGAACTTTGGAGTAATATATAACAATACAAAGAGATGAAAGTCTTAGAATTGTTACTATTAGTTATTTCACATGTTCTCCTCAAAACTAAATGGAGCACCTTGTATGTATTAAGCAATACAGAATATAAAGTAAGTGATTGCAAAGAACAGATATTTTACCGAATTATAAGATTTATTCGGGCAGATATGTCCCCAAATAACTTCTTACTATATAATTTTCTGGGAATATATACTAATTGGACATTGAAAAGTAGAATTAATCCTAACTCTTCACCTACTTCTATGGGAAAAAATATGAATAATAGAAGTAGCACACTTGTGCTTGCTAAGTGCAAAATTATTATCTTGTTGAATGGCATTTTTGTTAAAGAAAACTAAAAAGCATTTTTATTTGATGGCAGCCATCCTTTGTGCATTTGTAGGAAATTAAGTTCATAGTGGTTTTGTAAAACATAGCTAATATCTTCTTCTTTGAATTCCTACCAACCCAAACTGTCTTTAAGAGGACACAGAATGTTGCATTAAGTTACTGTAGCATAGTCTTAGACTGTATTGGACTAAGTAATGAGGGATATTAGGATGTGAAATTACCTACCAAGGGAAGTAGAATGTCAGCCATTAGAAGATTTTTGTCTCAGATCCAATATGCATTTGTTATGGATACTTAAATTGGCAATAAATCTCAGAATGGCAAATTATACCAGATAATCTGATTTCATTGTGCCTATAGCTCCATATATCTATTAAGAAACATGCAGTTCTCTCAAAGCAAACTTACTGAATTAAGTAATTAAAATTTCCCTAGGGAAAGTTCATCAGCCATGTATGTTATGATCATAAAATACAGGTAGACTAAGTAGTTTAGCCACTGTAGGTTACTCCACTTAAAAATGTCTGTCTATTCTGCCTTATAGCTGACAGTGACCAAAAAGATTTTTGCTGTTGTTGTTATTGACACTGTTAAAAAAAATCCTGTTTCTCACTTCTGAAATATACAGTTGATAAGTATATCTGCCTGAACCTTCACTTTCCTTAACTAGGGTGCTTAGGTTGCGATTGCTGATATTTTGTGTTTAAATAAAATCTTTTGATCCTCAGCCTATGCTAGAAAGTACTTACCTTTACCTGACTACTTATTCAATAGCCAACATTTTTAAAGCCTTATGAAGTCTGATACATTTAGCATTCATCTGATATCATATGTTAAATGAAACAGTAACAAGCTCTGAATTTTTATTTGCATTTTAATGCTTTATTTTGAGTGAGGGGATCACTGGAAAAACAGGATATGCTTAGAAATATATGCAGTACTTATTAAGCTTGCGTTATTCAGGAACATTGTTCTGTGTAGTTGTCATTTTTTGTTTGTTTAAAAAGACTCTGACCTCTGTTTAGATGAATAAGCACATTTTTTTCCATGGAGGAGGGGAAATAATTTACCCAAAATTGAATGGAAGAAAACAAAATATAGTAATTGCTATGATATGGGATATAAAATATTTTCATACTCACACTTAATTATTTACTTTATATAGTGTCAAACATCCAAAATGTTCCCAGCAGATTACAATATAACTAATACAAGTGTAAAATTGTAAAAACATAAAATCCATACAACTGCCCACCCACTACAGCAGACATGTCAAAACTGCGACGTCACGTGACGTATCGGGACTGTTTTGCCATTGCTGGCAATGGGGTGGGCACGGCTTCCACATGACGCGTCCAGCCCACGGGCCAGCAGTTTGACACCCCTGCACTACAGGATCTATTCATTAATGACAACTTTATGGTGAAAATTATAGATTAAACTCTGTGAAACAACTTTGTGTTTACTGCTTTGGAAAAGTGGTTGCTTTTATTGTTGCTGTGATTAAAATATGGAAAAATATATTCTTGGGATTAAAATTATTTTATTTTTCTCTCCTATTTGAGGCTAAGCTTATACAGGTATTGACCCTTTCAACTGAATATAGATAGCAGATACAGATACTAAGATCAGCCATCAGCTTTATAACCTTTCATTCTTTGTTTCACAAAAGCAGGAAGGCTATTCAAAAGCTTTAGATTGTGATGAATAAAGCTTGAAGAGTCTTCAGTTATAAAGGCCTCTGTTAAAAGGATATGCCAACAACTCTAACTGTGGGCTACCAGATCCAGGCAAGACACAAACTGCACAATTGCTAAGAGGACAGCAAAGAGTTTTCTGTATCTTATTTATTTTATTTATTTATTTATTTATTATTTGAATTTATATCCCGCCCTTCTCCTTGCGGACTCAGGGCGGCTGACAATCAATTAAAAACACCACTAACAATCACAAGTTAAAATTAATTAAAATGAAATATTTAAATTGTCTAATTAAATTGTCTAATCTTCTTGCTACTATCTAGTGATCACCTGGATTTATGCAGTCTAAAACTAGCAGCCCCAAACAATTCTTTCCAACATGCTTATATCTAGAAAAAAAATGCTAAGTGTATGTTCTTAAAGATTCTCAATATGTAAAGATACTAGTCTTTTGTGATTGTAAGAGATACTGAAGTAGTGTCCAAAAAATATAGCTATGTTTGCAATCCACAAGATATCCTTTTAATTTTTAAACTTTTATCTAAGATGCAAACTAATTCAAGTGCTTTTCTTGGCTGACTTCTCAACTGGCTATATTAGACAGATATAATTCAAGAATAGCTCAGATCTGCAAAATTAAATGAATGTGATAGATTCAATTAAATCTTGTGATGCTTATTCCCAGAGAGAATACATTGTCTACATGGGATTAAATCTTTTGTTTCAGAAAATAATATATTTATTGTTACTTAGTAATATTGATATGTAGGGATTTTACAATAATATATTGTTCTCAAATGTCTACAAATCAATTTTATTTTTGTTTAAATGGATCTATGACAGATGAATGTTAATGATTAAAATAAGATTCCTTTTATAGACAATGTTGACTATCTTTAAAGGTAACAGATAAGGTAACAGATATATATATCTCCCAGCATGTAAGTGTTGATGTTTCTTTGTAAAGCAGGGGTCCCCAACCCCTGGTCCATGGACCAGTATCGGGCCGCAGCATGCCAGCAACCAGTCCTCACAAACAAGCAAAGCCCCATCCACAGGATGTAGGCAGTACAGAAAACCACGCCCCCTCAGGTCCGCAGAAAAACCTCTCTCCATGTAACCGGTCCCTGGTGCCCAAAAGGTTGGGGACCTCTGCTGTAAAGGATTCGGTCTCCAGAGTTCAATAATTATGGAAAAGTTTGCACTAAGATATTTACACCTTAGATTAAGATCTAGTTCTATCATTCTTACCTCTTTTTTTAATAATAAGTTTATTAAGGTACATTAATTTAATTACATTTAAAAAGATAAATGCTAATACAAACTAAAAAATAATAAAACAATAAAAAGAAAAAAGAACAGAAAAAATAAGATTATAGTAAAGAAAAAAACCCAAAGAAATGACTTCCCACTTGACCAGAAAAATATAATAAATTTTAGTAACTTATTACTTCTCTTAAAATACAAGAAATGATCTTCCCATACCTTATTTCTTATCCTTAAAGTCTCATCATTCAGTCCTGATCAGCAAAAGTCCATTAAAGGTTTAATCAAATAAACCAATTTTATTTTCCTTCCTTTTGCTTTTAATAATTTTAATCTTTACAGCAATCCATTCAAATATTCTAGACCCTGATTTCTTTTCTTTCTTTTTTTTCATTTCTTCTCTTTTTCCCCTTATTCCTTTTGCCAAAATCTTTCAAAACTTTTAACAGGTCTCTTTTTAAAAAAAATCCAATGTAGGAAAAATCCAAGTGACTCCTCTGGTTTGTTACTTGTGTGTACCTTTTAATTATTAAGATGTCAAAAAGTTTTATTTGTATATTCAGTGTAACATTTTCCCCTACATCCTTCTTGTAGTTTGCCATTTTAAAATCCACATTAAAAATCAGTCACCATTTTGTTTGCTAGAACTTGTTCTTCTCCTATAAGATCTTTTACATCTATTTAATTTTAATTCTTAAAATTAATTATGGAATCTATTGTTCACAAATATCTATTCAACATATCCCATGTTAAAATATTTTGCTCAATTCAGGATTAGCAAGTTACATTTAACTGTTCTTCTTTAGTTGTAATTTTTAGTTTCTTCTGGTTCCTGTGGTGTCCAATCTTCAAAGTCTCATACTATCATGTTTTGTTTTAAGAATTCAAAACTACGACATTTCCTCATGGGAAGGATTGTTATAATTAATGTCAAAATCTTATATCAAATCCATCTGGACCCTGAATATTTCTATAACTTTCCAAAATCAACACTCTAATCATCCCTTTGTTGTTTATTTTTTTAAAAACAATTTTTCTAAGTTCCTAAATACATACTTAAAACTTCTTTTACTAAGGATTGAAGGAAACCCACTCAGTGAGTGCCATAAAATTTGCCGCTCTGTAGGTTCTTAATATTTGAAAAGCAATTAAAAAGTAATTCCAGACGTGATTAAGAAATGAGGTTCCGTCAGACTTTGTTTCCACAGAGGCTACATGAACTTAGTTGAAATCCTTCAACTCCCAACTGCTCAACTTGCAAGCTGACTGCAAATACTTTGATTCCTACAGTCTACTATCAAGGAGCAGCTGCCTGGAGATGCCCTGGTCTCACAATCTCTCCTTTCTCCAGAGAGATTCCGCTGACTTGGATCTACCAGCTGATTGCCAATCTCCATTGTAACACCGTCCCCACTCCTTCAGGAATATTTAGGTCACCATGGCCCACTGAAGCTTGTGACTTTTGGAACCATTTTTCCACCACATTTTCTTTTCTTCTACTAACTAACTTTTGCCTTTATTTAGTTATTTATATTTGGAGTGAAGCCATATTTTGTGCTTGTGGAAGTTTATATTATAGCAAATCATCTGCCATTCCCCTAGACTTTATTAACATAGTCCTTATATGATGTGTCTTCTTGGATTCAGCATTCAAGCTAATTACGCTTTTATACGTTATTTGAGGTGTTTTGCTTTCGGTATATTCAGTATTAATCTATCTGGAATAATCAAACCATGATTTTTTTTTACTCCAGAATTTATTGTAGCAACATAATTCAATCTATAAATGTACTTTATGTGTATTTTAAAACTGGGTTTGGAAACAGCCTCACCTGGTAGAAAAGGCTGGTTAGGAAAGAAGATTAAGAAATCTTATCAATATATGTTTATATATATTTAACTTAAGAATATATGAAATTCATCTTTTATCAGGCATGTTTAAAGCATTTTATAAATATCACAATCTTAATAAATGTATAAACTTTCCAAATCTAAAGGGTTAGGGGTGGGTGGTTCCGTATTGTGTTGGTTGTCCTCCTTACTCCGGAACTAGTTTCAGTTTTGATTGGGAAAAATAGGTTTCTGCCCTTAGTCCCTGCTTTACAGAATTCTCCAGGTTCAGTACTTGGATCATTCTCATTTAACATCTGCATGAAATTATTGGATGAGGGATCCATTGCAAGGGGGATGACATATCTTTACTGTAATATGCTTATGAAACCCAGGTGTATACCTAGCTATAGATCTCTGCCCTGGTGAATCAAATGATGTGGTTGATGTCCTAACTCCTGGTATCTGAAGACTGTGGAGGTTTGGATGGGGAATCATAAGCTTCAACGCAACCCCAACTAGACTTTGAATTTCCGGGTTTTTCAGTTCTTAACATCTTTACTTGTGGGTGGGGTTGAACTGCCCCAACTGGGCCCTATGTACAATTTGGGGGTCCCTCTGGACTCACGCTTCCTGCTTGAAGAGCAAGCGGTAGTTGTGACCAGGAGGGCCCTTGTACAACTTTTTGTAGTAACCAGTTGCACCCATTTCTAGATCACAACGTTTTATTTTCAGTCATTAATGCTCTGATTACCTTCTAAATAGATTACTGTTATATGGTGTACATGGAGCTGCCCTTGAAGAGCACCTGGAAGCTGCTTTAAAATGCAGCACTTAGACAGTTACTATAAGTAGTAAATTTTGCTTAATCAGCACATACTGTACTCCACAAGCTGTCTTGGTTGCCAGTATGCTTCTGGCAACTGGAACTTTTTTCAATTGAAAGTACTGGTAATAAC
The DNA here is from genome assembly GCF_001527695.2 of Protobothrops mucrosquamatus. Taxonomy (NCBI): domain Eukaryota; kingdom Metazoa; phylum Chordata; class Lepidosauria; order Squamata; family Viperidae; genus Protobothrops; species Protobothrops mucrosquamatus. Next base: position 110,168 of record NW_015387233.1, on the reverse strand, counting down.
CCATAAAGCCCTATATGACATGGGGCACGGTTATTTGGTGCACTACTTCTCTTCAGTTACATCTACCCATCCCATCAGGACTGGCAGAAGACTGACATCTTCTGGGTTCCATTTATTAAGAAGTGCCATCTGATGGGACCCAGGAGGAGGGTCCCATCAGTATCCACAACAGTATCTGCCTTTTGGAACATCCTCTTGTAGGTTAGATTAGCCCTGATCCTGCTTGCCTAATGGTTCTGAAGATGTGGTTTTCTCATTGTGTCATTTTTTTCTTCATAAACGATGAATATGAATATATTGTGACCATTTAATATAGCACCCCAAAATGCACTGCATATTGTTGTAATCTATTATTGCCTTCAGCTGTAAAGTGCAGTTGGGAGAAGTTATTGCCATTTCCCTGTTTTGTTACAAATATGACAAGACTATTTTTAGGAACTGGGTAAGTCAATGAACAATGAACAATCTGAAACTTTATGAAAAACTCAGTGTGCTTAAGATTTTTGGGATTCCTGGCTTAAAGAATTACAAGTCAGAGTTTCTGATAAAAACTCGTTATGTAAAAAAGACTGATTAATTGATTGTTATTATAGATTACCAATGTATCAGCACCAAGATGAGGATAAGTCAGTATAAAGGCCATGGATTGTAAATAAAGTAAAATAAATTTTTAAAAAGTGTTTGAAAATTGTCTATGCAGATCTGACCAAATTTGACTGCTTTTTTGTCTTTTAAAAAATCCTATAGCTATCACTAACAGTGTTCCATTGCAACAAACCAAATATGTCATCCTTCAATGTTGTATGAAAAATTCTTCCTTGTTCCCTGAGTCAGAAATTCATAATTCTTGATATCTTGTTAGTTTCCAAATATTGGGGATATGGCCAAGTAGAACCTAAGTATTTTTGAGATACAGGGATTAATCCAGAGTCATATCAGCAATCCTGTTAATTTGCCCCAAATACAACAATAATAGGATAAGATCAAAGCAAACAACGCAAGTTGAAGTCAAAAACCTATCAAAAACTATGACAGGAAAGACATTTGTGGGTATTTGTGGGCTTTTGTTTTATGGGATACCTTGCTTTCCAAATAAGTGTAGCTCTTATTGTTAAAGCCTTCGGTAGTCCTGTTAATTTGCCCCAAATACAACAATAATAGGATAAGATCAAAGCAAACAATAATAGGATAAGATCAAAGCAAACAACGCAAGTTGAAGTCAAAAACCTATCAAAAACTATGACAGGAAAGACATTTGTGGGTATTTGTGGGCTTTTGTTTTATGGGATACCTTGCTTTCCAAATAAGTGTAGCTCTTATTGTTAAAGCCTTCGGTAGTCCTGTCAAAAGATGGCTTTTCTGGTAGGCCAATGAAAATTAGCTAATCTGAGTGGGATGGGTACCAGAAATTGAAAGTGTGAAATAAAAGTTTAACATTGGTTACACATTTAATATTATTACAAAAGTGCTGGATTCTTATTCCTATTTTATAGTATGCTATTTAATATCTTTTTGGATTAAAGTGGCATAAAAATCTTAAATACACAAATAACAGGGTGATAGAAGTCAACCCTTACTGAACATTTTCTAAAATATCAAATATATAGAAGTATGTTTCTGTAGTATTAATCACATGTTAAAATCAGAAAGCTAATTTCACCTTGTTTATGTAGCCTTCCTTTGGTTTTCCAGAACATGGAATTAATGTTTCTTGTTCCATAAATTTATATACTTATAACTTATAAATAAATAATACCATCTTCCTATAAAAAGTATTACTGGCCTAGGAACCCAAAATTAACATCTCTAACTTCAGAAGCACAGTAGATTCTGGATTAAATCAATCAAACGTAAGATACTTGAATAAACTACCAAGAAGCATCCCAGGATCAATAAATTCCTTTGTTACTATTTTACTATACTCTCATCTATATTTGGAAGAAAATATCACTTCCACATATTTTGCAAAGGTGGTTTGATGAAGAGATTTAGTCAATATAGGTCAGAACAATTCTACATTCCTGACTGCATTGTATCTAGCTCATTGTTTCTCAATCTCAGTAACTTTAAGATGTGTGGACTCCCTACTCCCAGAATTCCCTAGTCACCATGGAGCTGGAGTCCACACATTTTAAAGTTGCTGAAGTTAAGAAACACTGAGTTAACTGGAATCAGCTCTGCCATCATTTGGCTCTAATGTGACATCATACTAGATTGCAACAATGCATGTCATCTAGGATCAAATGTGACGTGAAAAAATTATTTAATTTTATTTCTGTAAAATTGGCTGACACCAGCTTGCCAAAAATATATTTCATTTCATAGAAGTCCATTTATTTCAGTGTTATTGCATTGATTAGATAGAACTCATTAACGAACAATGCATAAACATTCTGGGATAAACATTGTGTTCCATTTGCTGTTTATAGCTAAAAGAATGCTAAGTATGAATATCAAGATGGAGAGGAAGTGGCATAATAAACCATTTAAAGTAGTTTTCTGGATTAGTACTATAACAAAATGAAATCATGCTATGAATGATTTAGTAATTTATGATTGTGTCTGAGGAATGCAATTTTGTACAAACCTATTGTGTTGTGAATTTCCCATAAGTTTTACAAGAGATTGTTTACATTTGTTTTCCTATTATGACTACTTTTGCCAGATTCAGGTCCTTATCATTTAATTGGGAAGAATAAGGAAGAAGGGTCTGCCAAGTCAAGATAACATATGTCCTCTACACTACACTTTGAGAAGCCAAATATTTGTTTTATTCAGAGCCATTGTGAATATAGTTTTTCTCTTTTCTGGTTTAAGAAGAATGAATTTGTTTAAAAGGTAGCCTGTAAACAATATTTATTAACATTTCCCCAGAACTCAAAAGCTGTATGTAACTAATTAACCATGGACTCATCATCACATTTCCTAATTGTGGCATAAACATATCTTCGTAACCATTTTTTGTTTCATGACCTCATGACCTTTGCCTTATCTTAACCCCAGACCACAGTTGAGGCAGCTTAGTCATCTTGGCTGTTCCATTTTAAAAGTAATATTTTCTGTTTTCGGACACAATTGTTGCTTCACGAGTAATGTGGGTGCTAACGCAGGCAAGGGTAAGATCTGTCTTCTTCCTTTTATGCTGTTGTGGGCACACTATCTCTCTGAAACACAAGATCTAATGCTTTCATTAAAATAACTAAAGTATCAACTTCTGGACATTGCTTTCTTTTACATTGCTCTTGTCCTGTTGACAACATTACTCACCTAGGTAGTGAGTAATTTATACCCAAACTCTCCAGTTTTCCTCAACAGCTTGGTTATAAAGTTATTTTAACAATATACCTCAAATGATGAAGTAACTTAGAAGGCCCCATATTATTTTGAATGCGGCCACCAGAAGGCTAGCCATGACACAATGATGGCAGATGTTACCCTAATTGTATAACTATGAGGTAGGTCCTTATGATGGCTATAACTCATGTTCTGTTGGATTCAATCCTTATTGTCCTCTAGCAGTGCTCTAGGCATTTTCACATCTCATTCCTCTCAGCTTCTCTGTAAATCACAGGGAGTTTCAAAATCCACAGAAGAAGAGAGTTGTATGGACATGATCTGATCCAGGTTCCCCACTGCATTCTCCTTCCAGGAAACAATCTAGGCATTAGTCAGGCCATGCAGCAGACCCCTAGCTCCTCCTGGAATAGGTTCCTGTAGTCACCTGGAGCAGACTAATCAAATAGGTCTCTGCAGAAAAGGTCTGTTAACTGGGTCAAGCACTGAGACCTGAAGGTGACAATAGTGTAGGGTGCTAATCTTCTCTTATCTCTTTTCACCTTTGTAATGGAGTCTGTCCACCTTGCTGCTGATTGTTATCTTCTCTTTCTTTTTAGCTTTCCCAGCATTACAGACTTTTCAAGAGTGTCAGGCCTTCACATAATATTAACAAAACACCTTGGAATGCATTCAAGAGCTTTATTCATGGATCCAGCATTGTCATTATTTCAGCAGAAAAATAGACTTACAGATTTTAATCTTGCATAGCTGTAAAAGTTGTTGAAGACTCATTTTTGTCTTATGCTAAACCCTCCACAGATGAATTATATCAAGTATTTTGTTAGCAATGAAGGTTAAATTGGCATTGCTGCTTTCAGAACAATTTGAATATTCTGTGCAATTCATTAATCAGAACTAGTGGAAGTCAAGAGAGAAAGCTGTAAATCTATTGCATCACGGATTGAAACAACAAAAAATAATACACATTTATATCTGGAAACCATGATAATGATGGTTGGTTAAATAGTGATAATCTATTTAATTCCATTTTAATTTTTTATTTTCAGTTATATAAATTGGAGACATCTTTAACTGTCAGCCCTTTGAGGTAGATCAGTCAGAACTTCTTTTATTGTATAATAGCAGAATCTTGCAAGTCTGTATGCATTTCCACTCTCCTACCTTTTATCTCTATGTGAACCAGATTTTTGCCTTAGACTTATACCCCTTTTATCAAGGCAATTTTCTTTGTCCTCTGCATCAGCTGACAAGCAAAGTATTAATTTGAGGAGAGTATTCAAATAGTAGAGTGTATCTACCTCTCTGTTTTTTTTAATCTACCTACTTATCTATCTGTCTGTCTATCTATCATGTATATATCTATAACTAATGCAAGAAACTAGGAATTATAATTTATATGCACTCTATAAAATACGTGGTTTTATATATTTCTTGAAATCTATAACAGAATATTGAAAAATATGCCTAAGTGTTAATAGATAACACTTTCAGTAGATACAACCTGATGATTAAATCTTCCACTGAGTCTCTGATGTAGGATGAATGTAATTAAAATGAATATTACATTGAGACTAATGTATATTTTAAGAGGGATTCCAACATTAATCCCTAATAGATACTTTACAAAGGTAGACAAACTAATGAAACAATTTATGGTGAGCCCAAACCTCTGAAATATCTGTGACCAAACTGAGATTGCCTTATGCTGAAGAGAGCTTTAATCTGCCAGGTTTTCAATTTGGGCTTTTAATTTAATAACTTTATTTTTTGGCATGAGAACTGTTCTGATTATCACCATCTTTGGGCCTATTTGAAGAGTAAACCTGTACATTTTAGAAAGCAAGGAGAGTAAACATAGATTTTCATTTCAAGTCTTGAAAGCTGCTAGACAATATTTGCTCATTAATAGGCAAGCAGTTAGGATTTAATCCAGAAACCACAAGAAATTGACATTACAGTAATTTTAAAGCCTTAGAAATCTCTGCCGCTCAGGTTTGAAAATAACAGGAAGCATCCTAAACAACATGTCTGGAATATTGATTTCCAACCAGTGTAGCATCCAGTCCATGGGGTTTTATTTCCAATTTTTTTTCCAGTCATGTTGGATGTACTACTCTCTGCAGATCTGTGGGGGCACTATAAAACATTCCTCTAAATCAGCACATATACCTATCTATGGCTCTGCGGAGTCTCTGAGCCACCTGTTCTTTTGTTGTTGTTTTTGTAAGGAATCTTGAATGAAATTCATGTATCCCATTCTAAAGAAACACCCAGCAGAGGATACAATGCTTTTTTGTTGCTGCTTCTGTCTGACTAGGACTTTGATGTGCCCAGTTCTATTCTTCTATATGTTTCATTCATCCTTCTTACAACTGATGACCAATGCTGATCTTGATGATCAGCACTATTATTTATATTATTACATTTTTAATTATATTTTGATTTATTTTTTATTCATATCCACAGATTTAGGTCTATAGTATATATATAAATCTGATACACATATTTGATGTATATTGTATTTTCTTGTTCAAAAGTCAAATAAGAGAAGAGAAAGAAGGAAAGGAAAAGAAGAGGTAGAAATATCCAAATGTCAAAATAGCAAAAAAGGATGCTATACTGGAAAACTTGGGCCAAACAAGGAATCATCATTCATCATTATAGCCATTATCTAGCCACTGCAGGATGAAGGCCAACCAATGCAATCTTGAGCTTTCTTTTGTAAATTGGGCCTGCAATACTTGCTGATGTTGTCGTTCCATCTTGTTTTAGGTACGATATACAACAG
>NW_015387233.1:81944-103360 GCF_001527695.2 Protobothrops mucrosquamatus | reverse complement strand
TGGGCTAGTCACTCTCTCAGCCCACAACATCACATATCAAACAACAAGCCAGTTGGTCAATTCCTGCCCCGACCAATGGATCAACACTTGGTTGATCTGAAAAAAGCAGATCTTGCACTTGCAAAAAAACATTAGGCACAAAAAATGTATATGTCGAACTTACTGTTTCAATTTTTCTGGAAATATATACTGAGTGAAGCTTTCCACAGCTGGAGCAAAACATGCTGCATCTTTTATTTTAATATCTTTAGACTGAATGTGCTCAGGACTATTAAACTGTACTACATAAAAGGGATGTGATCTCAAAGATCTGCAAGACAACAAATGTTATTACTTCATAAAAACAAGTTCTGTAATTATTTGATTACATTTAACAAGAAAAATTAATGGGGAAGTGAAAATACTATAAAAGCTCGGTGGAAGTTGACGGGCGAAAGGACCGTGTAGCTTTTTTCTGTCCTCTCCATTCCTGCTTCGTAAATCTGAGAGGAATTTAGCTGACACCCCTCCCCTTCCAGACCCATAGCCTCCTCCTCCTTCCTCCCTACCGTGTGGGGCGCGAGAAAAGAGGGAATGCCTGGCGCCGCCTGCCTGCCCACCTCCGCAGCCGCCGGTCGCATGCTCAATATGAGCCACCACTGCATCCCCCATGAGCATCTCCTACCGCCCCGCCTCCTTTCAAGCTCCGCCTCCCCCAAGCTACTCCCACCGGGGGTGAATTTATCACAATTCCTCTGATTCTCTATATACTGTATTTTCTGGCATATAAGACGACTGGGCGTATAAGACGACTCCCGACTTTTGAGAAGATTTTCAGGGTTTAGAAAGTCATCTTATACGCCGGAAAATACGGTACCTACAATTGTAATGTTTTTTAAGAGACACAACACTTGAAGCAAAACCAAAAATTAAGTTTTATATGAAATTTAAAAATAGAATGAATGTTCTATCTTGGAATATCAATGGATCCAAGTTTTTTAAAAAATATTTCTTATAATTTAATATATTATAAAATATTATTAAGTAGCTATTAGGCCCCCTCAAAGAAAAGATAACAATTCAAATACAGTATTTTGCTGGCATTATAAAAAATTAGGGACTGTTTAAGTTTATTATTTGGTCTTATATATTCATAACTCCCCTTTGATTTCAAGTTGTAAGATATAAATACAATTTTGAAAAGAAATGTAGCTCACTTTAATCTCACTTTAATGCAAATTTAAGGGTGATTATTATTATTTATTAAATTGATATGCCACCCAACTTCCAAAAACACTGAACAATTACAAATAAAAACATAAGGAGCACGGCGGCCACGGCGGTCCCGACAGTCTGCCTCCGATCCCGACTCCATCCACCTCCTACCTTCCCGGCAATCCACCCACCCCCCCACCCTTCTCTACCCCAGGGACCTCCTGCTCATCTGTAGTCCTCCTTAATTTTGGTTCTGTTTCTCCTCGACTGCTGCAGGTTTCTTTTTCCTTTGGGCTCCTCTACCATGAATTCCATGGTTTTTCTGGCTTTGTGGTCATCTTTCTCCTTCTCTGTCATCATTGGGTGCTTCTCTCCCAGGCAGCATATCCTGCAGAACTGAAAAAAGCCCCTTCTTGATTTTCTTCTTTGCCTTAACATAGACTATGCTAACTTATGTCCCAATTTCAGGTGCTCCTAGAAGAGTTTTGAGGATTTTTTTTTTCTTCCTGCCTCCATATCTTTATATTTGCACTTGACCGTTGCATTTTGGACTCCTGCAAAATTGTATCTGACCTTCTACTTTGTTTAGCATCTGTCTGAAATACATCTGGATATTTGAAATCCAGTTGCATTGGTATGTTGATAACATACAGCCCTGTCTCTTCTTTTTCATATGAAGTGGATGATGTGACAGAAATGCTAAATTTCTGGTTTTTTCCAGACATGCATACCTTTGTTTTTATTGTTTTATTGCTTTCTTACTTTTAAAGCTGTATAATCTACAGAGTCTTGTGGAGTCAGGCAACCTCTAAATATATGTATGTATGAATCAATCAGATCAATTAGTAGTCATCTGTTTAGATTAATAGTGTTGAAATTCTTTTATAAGGAGTTTCAAAAGCAGGTCTGTAGTTTGAAGTTGTTAATTGTTCCAGTCTTGTTTTACAAAAACAAGTATTTTCTGTGACTCAGAATGGTTTTTACAATTCACAGAAGTGCAGCAACTATTGTATCTACATCAGGGGTGTCAAACTGCCGGCCTACGGGCTGGATGCATCACGATGAAACCGTGCCCACCCCATTGCCGGCAATGGGGAAAAATCTCCGATAACGTTGCGCGATGTCACATGACGTCGTGAGTTGACATGTCTGATCTACATGAAGAAAGAGCATGATCCCTGTTCCAGTTTAATGATTCCTGCCTTAGTTAGAAATTTCAGTGCCTTTGAAAGCAATCCAAAATTTGGCTGGCAGAACATGAATTGAAAATAGATACTGGTAGTCCTTGACTTACAGCCATTTTTAATGACTATTTGAAGTTACATTGGCATTAAAAAGTAGCTTATGACCGTTTTTCATATCACCATTGCAGCATCCCCATGGTCATGTGATCAAAATTCAGACACTTGGCAATTGGCTCATATTTATGATAGTTGCAGTGTCCCGGGGTCATGTGATCATCTTTTGTGACCTTGTGACAAGCAAAGTCAATGGGGAAGCCAGATTCACTTTACACCATGTTACTAACTTAACAACTGCAGTGGTTCACTTAACAACTGTGATAAGAAAGGTCATGTTAAATTCACTTAACAACTGTCTTGCTTAGCAATGGAAATTTGGGGCTCAATTGTGGTTGTGGTCGAGGACTACGGATATTATGATCAGTTGTCTCATCTGAGTTGTATCATCTTTTCTATTCTCAGTTTGTTTCCAGGCTCAGTTTGTGACTAATTGTGACTGATTATGACTAATAAAACCATTCACAGAGTCACAATATCTGAAGAACCCAAAGACTATAGATTCTTCTATGAACTGTCTGTTCTTCAGATCTTCTTCAGAAGTGCTTCTTTTTTGTATCTTTACATGTGAAGTGTTGGTAACTGGTCATGAATCAGTCCTTCCAAAGGCTGTGTGCCACTTTCCCTAAATATGTGCTTACAGCATATTCGTGCTATTTTATACTTTTGGTTTTTTTAAAAACATAGTAAGTTTCATTTACATTTTTAATTTGTTATACTTGTGCTATTTTTGCACTCTGTTTTTAAACATATAATTGCATTTTTGCAGCTACAATTTCTTTTAGTGACGTTGTTTTGTCATATATTACTTGAAGTGTCTAGGCTACCGAGAAATGCACATATTTAAAAGATGATAATGATAATCAAAATAATTGTATTATGTACATTTTTATTACATAATTTAACAGTATTGGTAAAATTAAGTGATTCCTTTGACATGTGAATGACATCACAGATTAAATACGTAATATGAAATATGAGTCCTGTAGACTTGTGTAGTTCAAAGGAAATAGTCTATCCATTTAAATTATGGGTAATTAAGGGATAAGAATTGGAGCTTTATAAAACAGAATAATATAACAGAGTTGAAAGGGACCTTGGAGGTCTTCTAGTCCAACTCCCTGCTCAAGCAGGCAACCCTATACAATTTCAGACAAATGGTTGTCCAATCTCTTTTTAAAAATTTCCAGTGTTCAAATGTAAACCATACTATTCACAGTATGTTCCTGCTGTATTTCCTAGTTTTTCAGCTATCCTGAAAATTTGCTTTGAAGCAGGTTTGATCTATAATTGGTTTACATTTGTAGGTGGCTTTTTATTATTGCATTTGTTACAGTTTGATAATACACTGGAGTGGAGTAAATGAATAGCTAAGAAAGTCTTTTATTGAACTTGGCAGGCTTCACACAGATAATGTAGTGATTTTGGCATTGGTATTGTGGAAAAGACTAACACAAATGGCAAGAAGGTCAGAAAGCTGAGCTTAGTTTGGAATTAGAGCATCCATCACAGATAGGAGTTCCCATGCAATTCACTCTACTTTTTATATCCACAGTTTTGTAACCCTTCTCTTATATTTGGGATTTTTTTTTTTAAAAAAAAGCATAGTGACTGTGCATCACAAAACTCAACTTGACCTGACTCACTTGGGGCCCAGAGAAGTGCATGCAGCTATGGGGGCTGGTTAGTGCTTTGAGGGCTCCCTCCTGTCTTTTAATTCTGAATTTTAAATATTTTATTCTTGTTTCATTCTGCCTTGTATTGTAATATGTATACAGTTTTTATGTCTTATTTGTAGACTTCCTAGTATTGCTCTATGAGGGAGATGGGCAATTTGTAAATGTGATAAATAAAATAATGAAGAAAGTTTCAAAGAATAAGACTATGTAGCCATTTAACTTTTGTTAGTTTATGATAGAGTTATATTACTTAAAATCTGCTTTTGAGAATATATTAGCAGACAGTCTCCAATTCTGCAAAATATATTTGGGAAAGAGAACTTTCCCTCCACTTTTTAATTAGCAAGCTAAATAGATTCTGTTATCAGATTTCACAAGCATTGCCTAAGAATATACTTTTACATACATCAATAGTTCATTTCATTTTTTTTCTCAGGGAAGTATGTTCTTCTTTATGGAATGAAGTATTAAATTACAGACTATATCTTGTACAGTGATGGTAACTATGAATATCAACCAAGTTTCTTGTTTTAATTGTTCTGTGTGGGAGATGTGCCTATGAAAGCTGCTGGAGAACTTGCTCAAAAGATGTTTAAGAGTCAGAAGAAGACCTCCCCTATTCTTGTATATCTGCCTTTCTAGGTGGGTGAATATGCATATATGCATATATATTTGGTGGAGGGTCTGAACATGTTTCTTGGTTTATGCAACTACTATCATGCTGAAATCATTTATTCTGAGATTACTAATTTTGAATAAATGTGCTTTTGATTTGCATTTGATGTAATAGTTCCTTAAAAAATAAACATGCAGATATAGGATGCCCTGCTTAATAAAGAGTACATGTGAAGAACATCATGACAGTGTAGTTGATAACAAACTAAACCTAACCTTCTCCATAAATCAGTGTTTCATATATCCTTTAAAATTTGTATAATTGTTGAAGGGGGACTTTTTTCAATATGGAGATTGCAGGAAACCTCTGGGCAGAAAAGCAGGCTGAAAATTGATTAGATGGCAGCAACAAAGTTTCTTCCATAACTACTGTAGCAATCTTTGATTTTCAGACGCCAAAGTATTTTTGTTTGTCAGGATAATAACTACTGTAATGTTCTTTTCCCATGGCCATTCTAGGGGCTATATATGATAGAAAGAAATTTACAGGACAAAAACGTGATAATTTAGGATTTTGTAAGTTATTTGATCAGAATTGTAGACCTATTTAAGAAAGTCCAGCTGAGAGTTTATCTGCTAGAGAAGATGTCCAGAACTCAGCAATATCATAGATGCTGATTCATACACATCTATGGATTGGCTCTTGGCATGACATAAAAGAATTATATTGTAGAGTTACTTATGATTACAGTCTTTGGGCTGTATTTTTCAGGAACTAAAATAAAAGAATCTGTAACTTTGAAAAAGGATTCTATAAATCCTTATTTGACCTTTCCCTCAAAGAAGGGAAAATGTCTCTTTGTAATGGCACTTTATTATATCTCTTTTCTTTAATACCCTGTTCAAAGAAAAGTTGTTTAGCTGGCCAAACAAGCTGTGAGAAATGTACTCTTGTCTATTAATTAAATGAAGACTAAAATTGTGGCTATTTCTGTGGTTGAAGATGGAGTAGAACATGTTCATGTATTGCTGCCACAAATATCCTTCTAAGAGAAATGAGATGAGACGGCAAAATGGTTTCTGGGTTTGCTAATTGTGGAAATATCACATTGGTAAAGCACAACAAAATATCAGTTTGCTTTTCCATTTAATAATCCTTTAGCACATGCATCTTTCAGAGGCATTGTTCAAAATAATTTAGGATTACCCGTTACAGTTTGTAATTTCAATGTGTCCTATTAGATAGTAGTACAAAATGACATACTATATGTTCTTTTTAATTACATTCATCAAACAAATGTTCCGAATCCCCTTTCATAAATTAAATAATATTTTCCTAATGTTTATAAATATAATCACCAGCTACAAAAAGCATATACTGCTGCAGAAGTGGATGACCAACTATTGTGATAACTAATCAAAGGCAGAATAGCTTTCCATTTCTTCATTTCTGATCTGCTTAAATACTGCTTACATTTATTATTGAACTAGTGTAATACATTTTGTTTACATGAACAATGCTGCTACATCTATCTGGTCTCAATAGGTAATTCTAGTTTATTTCTTTTCAACACTGAAGTGAAACTGTGCTATTAGTAATTATGCTAGAAAAAAAGAACGAATCACTGCATAGCTGTGGAATTTTTAAGCATGGAAGATTTTATAGTAAAGTACAGTCCAATGAATGTCTAAGTGATTTCTCATACTATATTTCCAGTGTTTTAACGAAACAGATTCTGTCCTTTCCAAGGTTGTTTAGTCTGGGCGTTTGGAATAGCTAATCTGTTCCAGAAGGCTAACCACCAAGAACTTTCCTTGTCTGGACAGCTTCCGTCCTTCCCGTCCTTGTAGTTCCATTGCAGCTCCTTCAAATCCTGCTTCCTCCTAAGCAGGTAACACAAGTCTTCGGTCTTCTTCAGCATAACATGAAAGAGAACAGTTTTTGGCAGTGTGAAGCTAGACCACATATATGTCCTGTCAGCATTATTACCTGGAAGGGAATACAAGAAACTGACTGTTTCACAGTTATAATTTATTTCAACATCATAAAAAGATTATATGGCTTCTAGTATTTGGGAAGCTTATTTTTATCCCATAAAGCATTAATCTGTGAGGCAAAAATGTATATAATTCACACCTTTACAAAGATGGAAACTTACTTTTAATCACTGATGTAAAATGCACATTTTATTTTGCAGAGAAAAAAGCAAAAATTACATTAACACTTTTACAGTCTGCAAATCATTTATATTAGCACTTCAAAGCCAACATAACACAAATCTATTAAAAACTATATCTCAGTTAGCTTAATGAAGATTATGGCAAATAATCTTACCATTGTATTCTTAGTTTCTCTAAGTCATTCTGTCACATCAGTGTTCAATTGTAGTTCTTTGAAATTGCAGTTATTTGAAATCCACAATTCAAATACCAAATTTTAGTGTTTTCATTCCACATTCTCTAGATCAACATTCATTGATGCAAAGTAATGTAGTGCATATTAATCCAGTTTTAGATGGATTATGTGCATGAGATTCCATGATGAAATGCATTCATATAGATCCTTTACAGAAGATGTTCTCAAATTTTGCAATAGTATGATCCCATCGCTTAATGATAAATGACATAAATTATTCACTGGAATTAAGGAAGGCAAAGAATTACTTAGGTTAATAATTACATTTTAATCTTTATATCAAAACATTGTTGGAACTTTACAGGGTTATAAATGAAAATTATTCCATTAGAAATGAACAACTCCCTGCCCCAAGAATTAAATGATTTTTTTAATTGGAAGGATGAGCTTACTTTTGCATAATTCCTGACATTTGGGTTTCATTTAAAAATTAGGCATTCTCTTTTAACAAAATAATTAGGGGAGGAATGATGCTTCTTTACTTTAAATGCTTCTCTTCTCTTAAAATGCTGCACCTTACATAACATTGCCATGCTATGAATTGCATTTGGGGTTCCCCTCAGCTCACCTATACTGAATATGAATCAAGTCATTTACTTCCTCCCCTCCCTTTGATCATAATTTCCTCTGAATAGCATTAGGTGTGCTATGTAATTAAAAACATTCACACCCAGATTCCACCTAAGATCCAGAGAGCCAAATGGTTCTCAAAGTTGTGGTTTGACTATGGATGTGTGGATTCAAGAGCATTTTGGTCAAAGTTTTAGAGTTAATGTACTGCATATATGTGGAATTGTCCTAGAATGGAAAAGAAGATAAAGAGCCTTGTGGAAAGGCAAAATGTTAGAGATTTAAAGGCTCAGTTTATGCAAGACATAAGAATTCTACCATAATCTATCATAGTTCTTTAAAGTATTTCTTCAAGCAAGAGGCAAGAATGAATGCTCTGCTTCATTTTCCCCCAAAGCTCCTGGAAAATACTTGATTATCAAGTGCTTGATTATCAATAGTGAATTGATACTTTAATACCACGTTTAGTAGGTAATCCTCAAGGCCACTTAATGGTTCCAAATTACGATTGACACCCCAAAACTATATACAACTCTGTATCAAAGTTATGACAGCTGCAGTGATCCCACAGTCATTCACCCTTATGACACCATGGGGATGCTGAACACCCCCACACATACCTTCTTCCCCTTACCCTGATAGAACATGAAGAGCTTGGGTTTGCTCCTAGAAGCAGCCACCATTTTCAGGGCCCTGACAGTTCCTTGCAAAATGGTGGGTGTTTTCAGAACTTTCTGCACCAATCAGCTGGCCATCGGAGGCTACAAAGCTGTCCTGTGTCTCACTAGGCCTTGGGAAGCCAGCCCTTGCATAAAAGGTGGCATATAAATATTTTACAGATCTAGCTAGGACTTAAAGACTAGACTGTAGACTGCCATCTAGAGACAGTCAGATGGACAGCTAAAGCTTGCAAAGACTTAGCATCCTCTATTTTGTTGAACAAGTTCTAGAGTATAGTAGTTGGCTAACTTTTGGAGATGAAGCTTGTTTTTCAATTCAAGGGGGGAAACTGCTTTCTTTCCTTCTTGCTTCCATTCCTCTACTCTTCAGCCTAGAATCAAGTTAAGGTTTTTAAAAGGCATAGAGATTGGAGAGCAGAGGTGGAGAGTTTAGTTCTAGCACCTAATTGAGGTGGGAGGTGAAGTTCAACCAGTCTCTCTCCCAGCTGTTTTGGTTTTGTTTATTGAAAAAAATGTGGCTTTCTGAGGGAGGGAGGAGGGGTTAAGCAGGGAAAAGTTTTTGGAAGCTTGTCCTGAAGCTGCTGTCTTATATGCAAGTGCCAGCTTCCCAAAGCCTAGCAAAAGGCAGGAGAGCTTTGCAGCCTCCCAATGGCAAGTTGATTGGCGGCCAGCTGATCAGTGCAGAAGCTCTGAAAGGTTAGGTAAATGGTCCCTTTTTTGCCCCAAAAAGAAGGGCGGGGGGAAAGGCATAGGCAGAATTAGGAAAGGCAGATGAGCCCAATATTTTCCTTCCCCATTGTTTCTCGCTGGCAAGACAGCTGGGCAATGGCCAGCACGGGAGGCGCCCAGTTGGTGGGAAACAGACCGACCATGGGGGTATCTTGAGATGGGGAGGCCTGAAGCAGGTCATATTGTGCCTGCACTAGGCCTCCCAGGATCTCCTCCACCCCTGAGCTCCACTTAAAACAACTCATGCGTTTGTTTAACAAATATACCAGGGAGAGCAGGGATGGCTGGTTGTTACTTGTGGCAGTTCATTTAACATTGACCCAAGCTTCAGCCCTAATGTGCAGGTTCCATTACAGTCACAATATGAGGACTACTTGTAATGTGTTTTTGTCTATACTTTTCTATCAAGTGAGTGGATTCCCATTTGTTTTACATTGCATTTGCATTTCTTTTTATATTGTCAGTTTGGAGTTATGTGGCACCTAATTGAAATAAATATGTCTGAAGTCTTGATTTTGTCTAATTTCTACTCCAACATTATATCACATAGGTCACTTTTTTGTCTTTTGAGATGGCTAAATTTACTACACGACTAAAAATTGGTAAAGTGGTTTGGAACTGATTTTGGCAGGATGCTAGAGACGAACCTGGATTGGTGATCCCCAATGCTGGCTTGTAAAGTTTTTCCTTTACAAAAATCTTGTAAGACTAGACTAGCTCTGCTGTAATTTCAATACATAAAAAGGGATATAAGAAGAACCGTTTTGATCCATCAGCTTGTTAAGTTTAAGAACAAGCTGCATAAAAGCATTTCTATAGAAAATTGGTAGTCTAGCTGGTGCCAGATAACATCCAATGTTTCAGGAAGAAGGGTTAATGTTTGGTTAGTATCTCGTTCTTATCTTCATCATTAACAGAAAACAATAACAATCTGCCTGGAATCCTTTGTGCTGCCTTTGTGGCACTTGATGCCATCTCAGGGATAGACTTTGGGAGAACTTGGTAGCTACTTCTCTTGAGAGACATCTTTTGTTATTGATTTGACATTTATGAAGAAGATAATGCTGGTCTAGTATGACTGTCAGGTTATCTCAATTCATGACCTCAAAGAGATGAAGCCAGGCTTGCTCTTTACTTTTTACATTACTTAATTAGTATAATATGCAACAAAGTTTAAATTTTATCCTCTTCATGTCAGGCAACAGACCTGTTTCATCACTTTTATATGCTGATAGTGCAGCAATCTTCTAACACAAATGAGCCTGAGCCTTTGTTCTCTTGTCCATTACTGCAGAAGGGAGCAACTTGTCATCAATTACAATAAAACTAAAGTAGATGTGTTCTCCAAATGAACTGTCACCCACCACTACTCTTGGAAAATTAATGGCTTTGACATTGATCAAATCAAGAGTATTTAAACACCTAGATGCTTCCTTGCAAGCCTCAACGACCCGGAACAAACAGCAAAGTCTCTGTCCAGGCCCATAAGCTTTCAAGCACCATTCTGAGTTTTGCTAATCATATTAGTAATAAGTGTGTCCCAGCTGCTGCCAATATTTTCAGAGCCAAGGTCATTTGTTATATAGAGCACAGATTTTTCACTCTCGTGACTTAAGCTTCATTTAAGCAGTGCATCTGAAATTTCTAAATGCTATGTGTTCAATACCCCATTGTGTATCTAACTCACAGTTGAATTTAGAACCCAGACTAATCTCTGATGGCTAGCATCTCTTTTGGTAGCTGAAATACTGGTATAAATGACACTGTCTTAGTGGCATACAGGAAGATAAGGATTGTGCAGATCCAAAATATGATGGTTCATCAGCTTGTTTTATGATCTCGTTAGGCCCCAAGAGAGTCTGTATGAACTGAGGGAATTACTTGCCATGCCACTGGCATATAGGCGTGGTTTAATCAAGCTACCACCTTGTATACCGTACTGTAGCCTGTATGATAGATTTTACACTATATATTTAGCATATATCCTTTCCCTGATCCTCAGGAGTATTTTTATCTCTTCTGCTATAACATCTTGCCATCCTCCCTGTTAGAAGGAAGATTTTATTTGTCCCTGTCATCTTCCATTTACGGTTTCCTTTCTAAATATAATGGTGAACTAAACTAATAATGCTTTTCTTCATCCATGCTAGCTTGGAGGAGGAGGTTAGGTCCTCCTAAGTGACACATTATCAATTATCTCTAGAAGGGTTGCTATTTTTTTGTCCCATAGGATGTTTACTGTCTAGCATCTGCAATAATTTGCTGTATTACTTAAGCTGATTTGCTCTTTTATGCTCATTTTATTACTCTTTGGTTGTCCGTCCATCCTGTCTGTCTGTCTGTCTGTCTCAGTTCTTTACTGTAAAATCAAATGAAATGAAATTCCATCTGCAGGTCAGATCAGAGCTTTTTGTAGGCATCTAATTTGAAGGGCAAATATTCTTGGGTCTAGGGTTGTAGAATTGTTGCATTGTTTTTTATTCAGTTTACATTAAACTGATAAGCCTACTCAGAAAGAAATGTAAGAACATTACTGTATGATGGCAATACATCCATTGTCTTGTTACCCTCTCCCCTTCCAGGGATTGCAACCCATACTTTAGAAGCACAGCTTTATAAAGTGATAGTCATTGACTATCTGATTGGCTATTCAGTACTCTGCAGATTTTCACTAACTGTCAGTTTGAATGTAGATTGCAGCTACATAAAGAGATTATTTCAACATTTCAGGGAATTGTTCTATAATTAGAATGCTTGAATCTAAATCTATGCCCAATATATTTAAAAGTTTATGTAAGGGCAATTTAGCAAAGAGTTTTTTTCTTTCACTAATCATCAGGATTGCTTCGGCTGATTTAACTGGTTAGGTGGGTGATTAGAAGTGCCCCAGACAGACACCTGCCTAATTCACTGAATTACAAGAAGGAAGAAGAATTACACTGTAAGGAAACTTGCAAGATTTGGTTATTATAGCTAATTTTAATAAAAGTAGCTTTATCCTTATGATGTTGGTTACTTGGTCTGGTCTACCTAGTGAGCTGACAGTGTCTTTGGGAGTGGAATATACAAGATCCCATCTGGATTGGTCACCGGGAGTAGAGGTTTACTCTTACGAGCTTTCAGTGTCACGCTGGAACCCATCCTCAGGGAATTTCTCTGTACTCTCCGAGGATGGGCTCCAGTATGAATCCAAAAGCTCAGAAGAGTAAACCTCTGATCCCAGACTGAATCTTGCAACATTATTCTGGGACATATACATTTGCCTTCATTTGTGGAATATATATTTGACTTTATGCCACTTTTTAAAATTTCAGTAAGCAGTTGTGGTGCAATTTATTGTCCTTTGAGAGAGAATGTTGATGCTTACAATGCCATCCAAAGCCAGAACTTTGTTTTTGATTTCCATCCATTGCAGCCATCCATTCCAACCACCATGAACACTAACTTAGTTGTCAGAATCATGTTCAATGTACTATATTTGGCGGTTATTTATTCAGAACTCTTAGCAGTCATAAAAGGGAATCTGCTTGTTTATTTATGCATGCCATCTTTATTATTTTTTATGAAGAATTCAAGACCAGGAAACTGTGAGTTCTTGTCCCATCTTAGCCATGAAAGCTATCTGGGTGACCCACTCTGAGCCCAACTCACGTCACAGGATTGTTGTTATGGGGAGATGCCTAATACTCCTCCCTCCTATTTTCCCCACAAAAGCAATCCAGTGAGGCGAATTGGGCTGAGAGTTTGATTGCCCCAATATCACCCAGGTGGCTGTCATGGCTAAGATGAAACTAGAACTCAGTTTCCTGGTTTTTAGCTTGGTGCCTTAACCACTAGACAAAACTGGTTTCCTGAATGGTGAATTTATTCATAATATAAAATAAAGTAGAAACACTGAAAATAGCTTTGTGATTCCTTGTATTGTTCTGGGATTCAAATTGCCCTTAACATTAAAGAGATTAGGTTGTCCTTCTGTCCCATTGACATCAACACTGCATTGTTTGTTCTTTTCAAAAGCTAACTGACGACATAATGTCCCATTCTGAAATGGATTGTGGATTCAAATACAATATCAAGAGAGATTACCTTTTCAATCCTGATATTCCCAAAGTTTTTCTGATAGTAATCACTGGCTGAATCATGGGTTCATAATAATTTTTCGGGGACAAATATCTCTTGCAATATCCAGTATCCTATGCAGTAATAACTGTGGTTCCATTTTTCCCACTATAGGGTTTGGGACAATTACCAGTTTGATTGGTGATTATGTTGACAAAAACACATTTATACTTAATGACTAATTTCAGTACGGCTATCTTATTATATTTAATAACGTAACTAATGTGCTAAGCAAGAAATCTCAGGCTCAAATTCACTGTCAATCCTGAAAACTAAATTACAGATAGTGCTCTGACAGTGAATTTGAGCCTGAGATTTTCTGTTTAGCACCTTAGTTACATTTTGTTTGTTATTTCATTAGAATTCTATGTTAGGGCAGACTATTGCAAACTGAAGTGGGATATAGTTAGAAATAGAGCAAATGGTTTGCCTGCCGAAGGCATCAAGTATAACTCTCCATGAAAAGCTAAAATAGAAGTTGATGCAACAACCTCTGTTTGACATGAGATGAATGGCAAATAAATTTAATAATAAAATAAAAAGAAATAGTAATAAAACCTCCTAAAGTTACGACAGTCAAAAGCAGCAATATTGGAGTAGATGGACTAAAAGTGTGACAGTTGCAAGGCAACTGAGAGGACTGTTCTTCTCCTTATCATCCTATGGATTTTCAGCATGGAAGTATTCCAATACAACTACCATCTTATTATAGAAAAAGTTTAACTATTGAGGTATATTTCTGTAATTTTCTAAGATAGAGAATATGAAACAAAAACTTTTGAGTACTAGATTTATTTCAGGCAGCTGTTTGCTTCTCACCTTTAAATTGATTAGGAATGGAAAACCTTTCAAATAAAATAATGAGCTTTAGCTGATGCTTTTTAGATGCAACCAACCCATAATATGGAGCTAATACTGTACGGATAGAAATTATGGATCATTGGAATTAAGGTACATTATATCTGAAACCAAGAGAGATTTCTAATAAAAGCTATTCTCTTTAAATATGGGATGTCTTCAAATTGAGATCCTTATTTAAAAAACAAACATAAGATATGACCATCTCAGATTTAGTAATTAACAGAATTGTAAAGCTACTTCGTAAATATTCATAGTTAATAAAGTCATAAATTCAGTGGCAGTCCCAAATTTAGACCTCCTCCCCAACAGCCATCTGTGACAAATAACTTTTACTACTGCCTGCAGCTTTTCTTTTTATGACACATGCCATCTGGCTTACTACTGATATGTATCTTGAGTCTTTGAAATGTTTTGGTTCATTGTTCTTCAAGTATTCTCCCTTTCCTGTTTTGCTATGTAAGTAAGTCTCTGGTGAATCCTTCTGAAAAATTATATTTCAATTTATCTGCAGGATTGTATATTTAACAGCTGGTAATCCTAATACCGGTAATTGCTAAGAGGAATCAAGGGGCTGATTTTAACCTTCAAAGTTGATATTTGTCATAATAGTTCACTATCTTATGCCATAGAGTTGTATCAGTATTTAAAAGACAGATTACATGATTAGAGATATATTATCTACAAATAAGAATGGTATAAAAATTGATCTGATAGAATTCCAATTGACACATTCATGCAGGGTTGTGACAAATCCATGTACTCAACACTCCATATCCTGTATTTATCATGCAAAGACTCATCTGCTGATATGAAATCAACGGAAGATTTGTAACATTTTAAAGACCACGTATTTATTATGGCAAAAACTTTCCTAATGGGTAGTCTATTCATCTGATACAAGTGAGAAATTTATGATCAGGATGGCTAGTATGTTCTTTTTTTTATAATGTATCTTTATTTTGTTTTGTGCTTTCTTTGGATTGCATTAGAGGCAATGAGTATCAGCATGAAAGTGTATAAAAATGTGAATGCTGCATTTTCTTGCTAATAGTAACTTCTACTTCAAGACGTTCCAGAGTTTATTTACATAAAATAAATCAGCATGACATAAGAACAAATATATAAATTAAATACAGCAAAATCAAATAATGTACCAACATTAAAAATGCACCTTTAAAAATCCAGTAATTTAAAATAAATTTCCTGCTTTAGAAAACATAAAATGAGTTAGCTTGCAAATCTAGTGACTACATGGACACTTCAATGTAGTTTTCTTGGCAGTAATATTTCTCTGCTCCAAGATGGAATTCCTTAAGTGATCGTGCTAAAGTATATACTGCTCAAAGTTCATTCCTTAGTTCTTTCTACCTGGTTGTTGTTTTGTTTCTGTTTTTGCAGTAAATTAAAGGATTTAACTCACATGTTTTCAGACAACTCTGCTGAAACTTGCTTTTGGGTTCATTCATCACTGTAACAGGCCTGGAGATGGCATCCAAGCTTAGAAAAATTTGAATATAAAAGTGTTTCAACTTATACTCCTCTTTTTATTTTTAATTAGATTTTAAATAAAAGCATGGTGTATGATAAACTTGGTGCTTAATGATATTTTACTTACTGTTTTTATTATTTTCCAGTTCTGTCCCAAACAGAATCTGACTGTAAGAGCAAACACCTATATTTTTAATAGCAGCCAACAGCAGAAGGAATTTTTCATAGCTGCAGATAGATCAGTCACCTAGTAGTGCTCTCCTATAACACTGTTTTTATATCCAGCTAAGAAACCAACTAAACCAGTTCCTAACTAAGCTTATTTAGGCTACATTTTATTCAGTTACATTAGTGTTATATCCTGAAAAATCTGTTTTATGTGATTCTCAGCTTACAAATGTTGGTATCTTTATACAAATCTTCTTCGGAGTTAGTTTGATTCAGACAAAATAAAAGGAAGACATTAAAAATTACAGATCTATGAAAATATTTTGCATATGAAATGTTCCCTCCCTACTATAGGTCATCCAATCTCATAACACTGGTTGAAGAGTCTGTTTCTGTCAGATCCTTCTGGTGAATGGCCATTCTAAGAATTAATATATAAGGATAGAACACAGGCTTCAAAATGTTTTCCACGCTTTTGTTAACATGAGCTTAGTGAAGTAAAAGCAGTGTGACCAGAGATTATTTTGAGATGATTATGAATGAGTGAATGAGATAATGATGTAAGGATGCCAATACTTCTTCAGCTTTTCCCAGAAGTGCTTGTAACACACTCATTTTGGCAGCAAATACAGCCATGAGCTTCTGAGTTGAGATGAAAAAGTGAAGGAAAAAATAAACTTTTGAGTTTGGCACAATGACATCTACTGGAATTACTAGATGCTGAATGAAGCTTCCTGCTTTGCTGAGCACAGTGTTGTATCACATTTCCAGATTTCTACTGGCAGCATGAATTGAATTGTGCTGTCAGGAAAAGGGATACATCAACCACTGCTCTGCTTGAGTTCTTTACTGTTTAGCTTTTTGGAGCATAAACCTGCTGATGTCCAAATAAACCTTTGTACAAGATATCTTAATTCTTACTGTGTGTTCTTAATAAATGTATATAAATAGATCGTTGTTTTGAAATAATAAATTAGCTTAGTAGGATTCCATTGGCAATCATAGGCATATGTACATGGAAATATAATGCAATGAATTCTGTAGAATTCACAGCTGTGTGTAGAGCAGTTGCTCACATCTCTTTGTGATACTAATTGTAAGTGTTGCTTCAGCAGCGAGACAGAAATTTTATGTTTAATTGCAGAATGATAAAATTAGACTGAACATTTTAGTAATTGAAAAATTTTCTAGAGAAAATCTCTAACTTCATGTTCTCAATAGAAAAGGGATGGCCTCCAAAACCATTGTACCATATACTATAATGTCAGTAATTTTCTGCCTTTTGTGGCCAATGAAGTCTAACATGAGTTTAACCATTTAGCCATTTATGTTACAGAAGTAACAGATAATTCATGAGAAGGGTAATCAGTAGCAGGAGTAACAAGAGAAGATCAAAGAAACATTATTTTGCAAGAAATCAAGAACTGTTTGACTAATTTTATAAAAGTTGAGAAGATTCTTCCAAACTAGTTTTTTTCTGGAGTCCAGGTATTCCACTATTGAAGTTAATTTATGACATATATCTTCAGAACAACATAGTTGTCAGTATTTTTAATGGGGTTTCCATGATATAAATAGTCATGGGACAAGCAGAAGTTTAAAACCGAACCTTTTCTTGCTATTCTCCTACAGCAACATCTCTGCAGAGTTTTTGCTTATGATTCTCCTGTTAGTGGCACCGAAGTCCAGATACAGAAATACTCTGTGAAATTAATATAATTTGTGGCTTAATTTTTGCTCCTCACAATGCTAATATCCTTTACATCCCCAAATGGCTGACTATGGTCCTTTTTTTTTCTAACTCACAGTACAGGTTCTCTTCAACTTATGACAAATTGCTTCAAAACAGTTCAGAGTTACAACAAATCCAAAAAAGGAAACTTACAACCTCGATCCAATAGTTATACCCTTTTTGTAGTCATGTGACTGAACATCAGTTGGCAACATGCCTGCATTTATAGTTGTTTGCAGCTTCCTATAGTCACATGATCATATTTTACAATAATTTTGCTGAAAACCTGCACTAATGGAACAAATGCTGCAAAAAAAATCATAAAATCAGGTTGGTCATATGACTGACACATTTTACGACCATCATGACATACAACCATAATGGGCAGGCTCTATTGCAGTCATATGTCAAGAACTATCTGTAGAATATAAAGAATGCAATTGTTGCAATTTCTTCTTACCCTGGGAAACAGTGTTAGGAAACCTGCAGTTTTTGAATTAGTGCTTTCTTTGGAGAGACAGAAAAACAGAGTTTGGTCAGGAAAGCATATGGTAGTCATTAAATAGTTGAATGGTTTAGTGACTTAGAAAGTAATGAAATTTGGTAATCTTCTCTATTCTGAATAAAACATTGCATTTAATGCTACAGATATTAAAATATATAGAATGTTTTAAAACTATGATCATAAGCTAAAAGTTGGCTCCTTTGGACTGCATACGCTACTATCAATAATAAAAGAGTATTAATTCAGATAATCAATGAAAAAAATTAAATTCAGTTTCAGGTCTGAAATTCATCTGTTTCACCTTAGAAAAGATTGAGTAATTGAAAATGAGAAAAAGAATATTGAAGTTAAATTGGCAGAACCACTTTGCTATCTTGGGACTTCTCTATGCCCAGTGAGTACAAATGGGAGATTAAAAACTGTAGTGGAGATAATAGGATTCATCTCTCTTCAGTAGAACATCCTGGAAATATTCTATTATTACATATTTAGAGAAGAAAGAAACAACATTCATTCTGATCATCCAAACCATGGGAGCAACTACAAGAAAGTGACATCTGAATCAATTTATTATTGCTATTTTCTGAAACATACAGTGTAAGAGAACTATCAGACGCAAATTAGCCAGTTTTAATCACTGAATAAAGTCCTTTGCTATTTTAGTTTATGTGGTAAATAAATAATCTGCACAATATAGTTTTTTAAAGATGTCTTTGAATTTAGATTCAAAATTAAAATGTTCCTAATTGAATTTATTTACTTTTTATTTATGTGGATTATAAATGGATTGTTATTTTATCTGTACTTTGGAATATTATAAAAATATACTGGTTCCAGAATACTATTTGTAAGAAGATTTGTTAAATAATCAACAGCTTTTACAACACTGCTTCAAATATAACAGCACTGCTTTTATAATATAACAATGCCCCATTAAATTTAGTTGTCATCACTGAACACTATCAAGCAAAAGTGATAATTAGTCTGTGAAGCATCTGTAGAGGTTCGCCAGTGCTGATGATATGTTATAAAAAATAGCCATATAACATTCATAAATGAAGATGAATGGAAAATTATACTTAGGTATTTAGAGCAATTTTACATAAGCATCCATGGGGTGTGAGTGAAAATCTATAAGATGGCGGTTGTGATATTGCAGTTAAACCCTTTTATATATGTATTCACTACATATATTAAAGATATGTTGTATGGCCTCAGTTGTAACACCAAGTTACAATCCTACAGATTTTTAAACCCCTACAGATACTGCTGATGATTTTTTTCCTTGTTGAATGCTACTTATTTGCTATTTATATTTGTAGTAGCTAAGTATTTTAGCAAATAGGATTATGTTTGTTTTTTAAAAAAACTGATTACAAGCTTTTCATGGTAGAAATTAGTTGATGCTTGGAGGCACCTCCAAAGTCCTACCTGAAATAGAAAGAATGGGAACAGAAGATAGTAATATTGTAGAAGGATAGACCCATATACTAGCTGTAAGGGCTGAAATACATTATTTGACCTAGCTGAATAATTCAGTTATAATATAATTTAACAATAGGCCAAGGATACAACCTAATAGTGAATTTCTTAGGCTGGATTCACACATAATGCTCTGCTATGATTTGTGAACTAAATTACTGAATAATTATATTATTGGTATTGTACCAAATATATTATAAAACATATATTTAATAAATTATAGTTAATTGAATTTGCACATAAGCTACTAATCACAATGGATGGGTTCATACAGTATGTTAAATCAAAATGAAACAAACCACATTTTGGCCTTGTGCTATTATGAACTTGGTTTTAGTGTGTTTATATTTCTAGAAATTAGCCAAATTGGTTTTAAGTTTCGAAGATTAGAGTTAGAATCCTGGTATTGGCAAATATTCGATGAGTGTTTGATGATTAACTTCACTATTTCAACACTTTGTTCTTAATCAATAAAAATGTTTTTACTTAATCTTTGTTTTGCCCATATGTTGAATTATTTATAGCTAAATATTCTTTCCTGTGCTAAGCATTTATTTTAATCCATTACACACCATAGAAGGGATTTGTAATAAATGCATAATGAAAATGAACTTATCTATGCTTGATTTACCTCTGTATCTGAGCTTAAGTTAAAACTTTAAATAGTCTGCTAGCATGGATATTTAAATAATACTGGAACAGTAAATAATAATAATAATAATAATAATAATAATAATAATAATAATAATAATAATAATAATAATAATAATAATAAAGTTGGAAGGGACCTTGGAGGTCATCTAGTCCAACCCCCTGGTCAGGCAGGAAACCCTATACCATTTTGGACAAATGGCTGTCCAGTCTCTTCTTAAAAACTTCCAGTGTTGGTGCATTCACCGCTTCTGGAGGCAGGTTGTTCCACTGGTTAATTGTTCTAACTGTCAGGAAGTTTCTCCTTGGTTCTAGGTTGCTTCTCTCTTTGGTTAGCTTCCACCCGTTGCTCCTTGTCCTGCCTTCAGGTGCTTTGGAGAATAGCTTGACTCCCTCTTCTTTGTTTAGAATAAGCAAACCTATTTCTCTAGAAATGCAAAATAAATAATAAACATCTGCATTTCTTCTATTCTGTTATCCCATCTTCTTTTCTTTATATCAGACAGAATTAGAATTCCATCTACTACAGCCAGCAGAATAAAAAATGAGTGTAGTGCAAGAGAAAATCTGGCTGGGTGTTTTCCTTGTAGGTTTGTGACTTTACAGGGAGGATCTACAGCATCTCCAGACTGAAGTTCAGCAACCTTAGTGTTGCTGAAAAACTAGGGTCAGAAGATGTGAGGTGCAATGTAGATACAGTAGGATGGATAAAGCCTAGCAAAAAGACACACTAATGGATAAAACAATGAGGCACACATTAATTATCACAACAAATTGTAATTAGAATATCAGGTATCATATGTGCTCTGTATATTTATTTGGAATTATTTGGTAATCAGTTTCATAACATAAGTAAATGAATTAGGTGAAATTTGGCATTTTTCTAGCTGTGTGCGAGGAGCAAAGGTTTTGATCGAGACATGAAATATCTTGTGGACAAAGTGATTTGAGCAGAATGACTGAGCTTTTATAAATGTTTCAATGAACAATGAGTTTGAGAGTCACCCTGTTTGTTTGTTTGTTTGTTTGTTTATTATATTTATATCCCGCCCTTCTCCTTGCGGACTCAGGGCGGCTAACAACCAGATAAAACAACTACAAAATACCAAATACTACAGTTAAAACGTAATTAAAAGACAAATATTAACAATTGGCCTAAGTAATTTAAAATTATTTTAAAACCCCCGCTAAAAATTTCCCCTAGGCCAGTCCCGCAAGCTGAAATAACC
>NW_015387233.1:69229-81936 GCF_001527695.2 Protobothrops mucrosquamatus | reverse complement strand
CAGGCGGGAGGTGACAAGGGCATGGGTGACTGTGCGCAAGGCGTCCCGGTCCAGAAAAGGTCGCAACTGGTGGATCAGGCGTACCTGATAGAACGCCCCCCTGGTCACGGCCGCCAACTGGTCTTCCAGTGTCAGCCGTGGGTCCAGGAGGACACCCAGATTGCGTACCCTTTCCGAGGGAGCCAAAGTTTCGCCCCCTGTGTACCTTGACACAGGTGATACAACCCACATCTCTATAGAGAAGTTGTTTCTTGAGAATATATTAGAAGTTTTAAAAGTATTTTGAATGCAGCAGAAATTAAATAATAATAATAATAATAGTAGTAGTAGTAGTAATAATAATAATAATAATAATAATAATAATAATAATAATAATAATAATAATAATAAAAAAGTTGGAAGGGACCTTGGAGGTCATCGAATCCAACCCCCTGCTCAGGCAGGAAATCCTACACCATTTCGGACAGATGGCTGTCCAGTCTCTTCTTAAAAGCTTCCAGTGTTGGAGCATTCACCGCTTCTGGAGGCAGATTGTTCCACTGGTTAATTGTTCTAACTGTCAGGAAGTTTCTCCTTAGTTCTAGGTTGCTTCTCTCCTTAATTAGTTTCCATCCATTGCTTCTTGTCCTGCCCTCAGGCGCTTTGGAGAATAGCTTGAATCCCTCTTCTTTGTGGCAACCCCTGAGATATTGGAACACTCCTATCATGTCCCCCCACATCCTTTTCTTCGTTAAACTAGACATACCCAATTCCAGCAACCGTTCCTCATATGTTTTAGCCTCCAGTCCCCTAATCATCTTTGTTGCTCTTCTCTGTACTCTTTCTAGAGTCTCAGCATCTTTTTTACATCGTGGTGACCAAAACTGGATGCAGTATTCCAAGTGTGGCCTTACCAAGGCATTGTTAAGTGGTGTTAATACTTCACGTGATCTTGAATCTATCCCTCTGTTAATGCAGCCCAGCACTGTGTTGGCTTTTTTGGCAGCTGCAGCACACTGCTGGCTCATATTTAAGTGATTGTCCACTAGGACTCCGAGATCCCTCTCACAGTTACTACTATTGAGCAAGGTACCCCCTATACCAGTGATGGCGAACCTATGGCACGGGTGCCAAAGGTGGCACTCGGAAGCCTCTCTGTGGGCACACGTGCCATTGCCCCAGCCTTGCCTCCCCCTGCGACCCCCCTCCTCACCAGCAGCCCCCCTGGAGGAGTCGCCCCTGAGCATGGCCCATGTGGAGCAGTGCAACCAAGGACATGGCAGCCAGGCAGCGTAGACAAGACTCTGCCCTCATCCCCCATTGCGCACAGTTGATGCTGTGGGACGTGGGCAGAGGGCGTGGCTGCCATGGCGCTGCTGGGGTGCCTGGACAATCTGCAGCAGGCCTTGGGGGCAGTGAGTGGCCCTGCAGGAAGGTGGGGTGGGGGCGGGGCAGGGGGTGGAGCAGGGGGCGGGGCCAGTTTTTGGGCACTCGGTCTCTAAAAGGTTCACCATCACTGCCCTATACTATACCTGTACATTTGGTTTTTCTTGCCTAAATGTGGAACCTTACTTTTTTCACCATTGAATTTCATTTTGTTAGATAGCGTCCAGTGTTCAAGTCTGTCCAGGTCCTCCTGTATCTTAAGCCTGTCTTCTGTCTTCCTCCTGTATCTTAAGCCTGTCTTCTTGGCTATTCCTGCCAGCTTGGTGTCATCTGCAAATTTGATGAGTACCCCATCTATCCCCTTGTCCAAATCGTTGATGAAGATGTAATAGACTTTTTAAAAAAAATAATGATTACTATATAGTACAGAAAAATACTCAATTGGGAAATATAAATGGAAGCGTGCCTTCCACCTAAGAATTCTGTTAAAACGTCATGTAAGAAACATTTGCCTGCATTCTACTTCAGAGAATGCTTGGTCATTCAAATTGCTCAGGAATCCTCCTTAGATATAGTGCTAAATAATACTATTATGGTTATTTCCATTTATATTCTGATTTTTTGACAACTTACACAACAATAACTGTGTAAGTTGGGGTTCTGGATTATGCCTTAACCATCATAGTACAGGTCTAATCTTTGAGGTACGATTTAAAGGCTGTTCAAAGTTATGACACACACACTCACTTGCTCAAAAGTTACATACAACCCTGTTTCAAACTAATAACAGTTGCAGTGCCTACATCAGGCATTCAAACTCGTGATGTCATGTGGCGTCGTGCGACGTATCACAACTTTTTCCCCATTGCTGGCAATGGGGTGGGCGCAGGTTCGGAGTGACGCATCCGGCCCGTGGGCCGGCAGTTTGACATGCCTGGCCTACATGGTCATTTGTCCTTATGATATGAACGAACAGTATTCACCTGTATCAGAGAATGCCCTGATGCACAGACAAATAGCTCTATGACTACATTTCATGCCCCTTGCTTTCCTGTTCAAAAAGAGCTTTATGATATTACTGTACTGCATAAGTACAAATTGCTCATAGGAAGCAATAATAAAGCTTTTGTGACTTAAAACCAAATCAGGAAGCATTAGATGTTTGTGCCTGATCAGTCACCTGAATAGGAACAGAAAGTCCCTGCAAGTTCACCTAAGATCCAATTGTGCTAAATTCTTGCAGCACAATTATTGTGTCTTAGCTGTTCTGTTACATCTTCTGTTGTAAATATAACTGTTCAAGAGGCCTAGGGCCGTGGTGGTGAACCTATGGCACGCGTGCCACAGGTGGCATACAGAGCCCTCTCTGTGGGCACGCGCACCATCACCCCAGTCCTAGGCCTTCAGCTGGGTTTTATAAAACATTTTTGCTTTAGGCCTCTGCCGCTGTGTGCAAAAAAAAAAAAGGTTCAATCAATCAATCAATTTCAACTTCTCACAGGAAAAAAAAAAGATCTCGCAAAGTTGGAATTGATTGAATTTTTTGGTCCCACCCAGTCTGCCGTTACCACCGCAGCCACGCCCACCCAATAGGCCATGCCCACCCAATAGGCCACACCCACCCAATGGGCCACGTCCACCCAGCACCCGACGATACATAAGTAGGTTTTGGGTTGCACTCGGCACTCGGTCTCTAAAAGGTTTGCCATCACTGGCCTAGGGAATCTGTATTGATAATATGATCTCATATAAAATTATATATATTGTATTAATAGTAAAAAGCTTATTTCTAATTAATGTTCTTCATTTCTTTGTATTCTTTTATTACTCCTTCTATGCTTACATTGGAGCCCCAGTTACTAAGAAGATTTTTGTCTGGGACAGTACATATATCAGTGCCTGCTCTTAATCTATGCCTTAATCTTCTCCTCAATTCTTTTATAGTTCTGCCTTAATAGTCATCTTATTGGGAAGCTTCTCTGCTCTGTCAGCTAAGACCAGATGAGGATATTTATCTCTTACTTCATTTCTGTCAATTTTATTGGCATCTCTATTTTTCTCTAAACTAAGAAGAAAAATAATGAATAATAAAAAAGACCAAAATATTTTGGAGCTGAAATATATAGATATCGGGCTTAGAGCTTTTTTTTGCTGTGCCTAAGGCATGAAAAATGCTCTGATTGTGACAGCAAATTATAGTTTACTGGTGGCTATCCAATCTTTTTCCTTTGTTGAATGTTGATTTTTCATACATTCTCCAAAATTCAGAAAACAAGTAAGAAGTCTACTAAATGTGGGTACTTCTTTGGAAAGCACTGATGATGGTGGTGCCTTGGGATTCTTCAGCAAGTATTTTTCCTTTCATCTTAGCATATTCCATGTCTCATCTAACTGTTACACAGCTGCTCAGGACCACATTAGTACTAGTGCCCTCTTCATATCAGGCTTACTTGACTAGTGTTTACAATTTCAGAAGACAAGGGGAATCTTTATATTCTACAATTTGATACATAAAAGATGGTTTTATGGTCTGATTGTATTTTCCTTCTGCATATTGTTTCTGATTCCCATTTATTATTATTATTATTATTATTATTTATTGAATTTATATACTGCCCTATCTCCCTTACGGGACTCAGGGCGGTGAACAGGCGATAATAAAAACCACGATAAATATACACAAATTTCTGTTCTAAAATCAAATTAAATTTCAAGGGACCTTTAGCCCTTGACCTTTCTTCTTTAGCCCTTGACCTTTCTTCTTACCCATCCTTGTTCCCTTGTTCTGTCATTTTATACCTCACTTTATTTCAGTACTACTGTACTAAGACTGAAGAAAAGAACATCCATTTTTCATTCAGTGCATAGATTAGAATCGTTATTGCCCAGAGGATGGGAGAGAGGCTTTTGGAGGAGTTGGTGGCGGCGGCAGCGTTCTCCAGAGGCGAAAAGGAGTGAGGCCTCTTTAAGGAAAAGGTGGAAGAGACAAGATCAGAAAAAGGAAAGGAGGCGAGGTTGTCCTGCAGGAATACAAGCTAATTTGAGGGCTAATCCACATGGAGCTCCATTTCCATCTGTCCTGTTTGCCATCATTCGCTCCCTAGAGACTAAAATGGAAGATCTGTAACTTGAGCTGGCCATGAACAAGGAGTGTATATCGGAGGTGGTGACCCTTTGAGAGCTGTATGCAACGAAATTTCATTTTGATGTATGCCGATTGGTGTACCTTCAAAGTGACAATAAAGTTGTTGTTGTTGTTGTTGTTGTTATTATTATTATTATTATTATTATTATTATTATTATTATTATTATTATATTGTCATCTTCCCCCAACACAACTTCTTCATGCAGAAACTTTACATTGATTCTCTCCACTTCAGTAACTTCCAGCTATCTGCCACCTATCCTGTACTTTGAGTTTTTTAAAAGCATGATGGATTGGGCATATGGGACAGAATGAATTACAAACAGTAGGATTGTAAGCAGTAGTACCTTCCATAATGGAAGACCAACGAAATGTTGTGGACATAGTATACTTAGATTTCAGTAAGGCATTTGACAAAGTAGACCACAACCTGCTGCTTAGTAAGCTAGAAAAAGGTGAGATAGACAACATCACCAACAGATGGATCTATAGCTGGCTGACAAACCGTACTCAGTGACTAGTCTTCAATGGTACAACTTCCACATGGAGAGAAGTAAGCAGTGGGGTACCACAAGTTCCGTCTTAGGCCAGTACTCTTCAATGTCTTCATTAATGACTTAGATGAGGAAATAGAAGGGGAGCTCATCAAATTTGCAGATGACACTAAACTGGCAGGAATAGACAACACCCCATAAGACAAGCTCAGGATCCAAAAATATCTTGACAAACTTGAACAATGGGCCCTATCCAAGAAAATAAATTTTAATATGGAGAAAAGCAAAGTTTTACATTTAGGCAGGAAAAATCAAAGGTATAAGTACAGATTAGGCAAGACCTGGCTCAAAAACAGTAACTGTGAGAGGGATCTTGGAGTCCTAGTGGATGATCACTTGACTATGAGCCAGCCATGTGCAGCCGCCGCCAAAAAAGCTAACACAATCCTGGGTCGTATAAACAGAGGCATAGAATCAAAATCACGTGAAGTATTAGTACCACTTTATAAAGCCTTAGTAAGGCCACATCTGGAATACTGCATCCAATTTTGGTCACCACATTACAAAAAAGATGTTGTGACTTTGAAAAAAGTGCAAAGAAAAGCAACTAAGATGATTAAAGACCTGGAGACTAAAACATATGAAGAACAGTTGCAGGATTTGGGAATAGCTAGTCTAGAGAAAAGAAGGGCTAAGGGGGACATGATAGCAGTACTCCAGTATTTGAGAGGCTGCCACGAGGAGGGCATCAAACTATTCTCCAAAGCACCAGAGGGAAGGACAAGAAACAATGGTTGGAAATTGATCAAAGAGAGAAGCAACCTGGAATTAAGGAGAAACTTTCTAACAGTGAGGACAATTAACCTGTGGAACAGCTTGCCTTCAGAAATTGTGGGGACTCCATCACTAGAGATTTTTAAGAAGAGACTGGACAGTCACAGAAATGGTATAGGTTCTCTGCTTGAGCAGGGGGCTGGACTAGAAGACCTCCAAAGTCCCTTCCAGCTCCTATTCTATTCTATTCTATTCTATTCTATTATATTCGATTCGATTCGATTCGATTCGCCAGAGATGGAGTCTTAGAACTACCCTTTCTTAATTTTGCTGTTCACTTTTATGTGTGATGTACAGAGACTACAGTGAAGCAGAATAAGTTGCTTACTTCTAACAGTAGTTCTTAAAAATGCATTCACATAAATCATCTGCCTTCCTTTTTTCAGGTGTTGCTTTGGTAGACATTCCTGGTTTTTGGACAGCACCAGTTAAAAAGGAATTGAGGAAAATATGAATATCAGTTAGGACATGCAGTTAGGATGTATTTTCTATCAAAAAAGTGCTCCAATATAGAAAATTTAAAATTGGGCATCAGCAAAAGTACTGAAGTTAATACAATTGAATCTTATGCGAAGATGTAGGAACTTTCTGTTCCTATTCAGGTGACTGATCATGCGCAAACATCTAATGCTTCCTGATTTAGTTTGGTCATTATAGCTTCCTATGAGCAATTTGTACTTATGCAGTACAGTAATATCATAAAGCTCTTTTTGAACAGGGAAGCAAGGGGCATGAAATGTAGTCATAGAGCTATTTGTCTGTGCATCAGGGCATTCTCTGATACAGGTGAATATTGTTCATTCATATCCACATAAGGTGCAAGCTACAAAATTGCAGTCAAACCAAATTTTTTCCAATGTTAATGTCTGAGGACAGTGAATTGCTATTGACACCTAAAATAACTCTATTTAGAAACATTGCAATGTCACCAAAGTCACACAATCATGATTCAGGTGTTTCACAATTGGCGCACATTTACAACAGTTGCAGCAACTCACCGTTACGTGGTAATCATCTGTAACTTTCACAGCCAGCTTTTGACAAGCAAAGTCAATGGGAAAACTGGCAGGAAGTCGCAAGTTACTGTCATTTGAAGTCATGCTAATGACCTATGTTGATTCCCTTAACAACTGCAGTAGAATTGAGTCTGGCAGTCATGTGATTTAGTGACAGAGTTGCCAGTCTCAATTGGCAAATTAGGACTACCTGTATATGGTAAATGAGATATTTTTTGTTTGAAACCAACTTCAATGCAGGGAACCAAATGTTTGGTGACTATAAGCAACAAGCTGAAGGCCTAATGCCCAGTTGTTACAGCTGTAATTGTATTTGAGTTGATGTGCCCCAATATGTTCAGGCATTTCAACTAATAATAAAATGCCTAAAATTGTGAATCAAAATAATTCAATAATAATTTCATGTATAGAGAAAATTGCACATATGGATATAGTATTAAATTTATGTTGGCATTTTCTTCCTTGTCCTCCAAATGATTGCTAGTATTAAAACCAGTATGGTTTTGATTTGCATAGAACTAATTATATTATTCAAAAATGTTTTGCTGATTTTTGTGCATCATAATTTCTCTACAATGATCACAAGCCACACCAAACCTATGTATGGTTCAGCTGAAACCAAGTAGAAGCAGTGCTTAACTCTGCATTAGTTATGCGCAATATGTTTTTCATTGCAGAAAGTTGTTTAGATATTTTTATATAAGCTTGTGAATAGTAAATTTAAAAAAGGTTATGTGTCTGCGAAATATCTAGATGAAAATCATGTTTGTTTTCCCAGTAATAAAAAGAGAAATTAGTTAAATAGTTTTGTTTCCTTCTTTCACTCTCATGTTCTTTCTGTAGTCTTGGAAACTTATTTTGTACTCAAGCCAAAGTTTTGTGAGTTTTGGAAAGCTGCTCTTACTTGTTCCTGTTGGACATTTATAAATTAGTCTGGTTAAGGTTATATTTCCTTAAAATAAGCCTGAAATACAAAGGAACCTCTGAAAGTCATGGATTGAATACATGGGTTCAAGAAGTTAATTGAGAGAGGCACAGCCACATCATATTGTAGGAAGATAGCCATGTCATTCTATGGTATCCAAAGTCTCATATCATCTTTTAAGACTAATTATATTTTAATTGTAAAATTTATAGAGTATAAGCTTTCATGAGCTTCAGCTTGCTTCATTGGATTCATGGAATGGCATAAAATGAGGAAATGGGAGAAAGGGAAAGAAAGTCACGATAGTTATGAAGATTGAGGGAGACAGATTCCTGCCCGTCTCTATGTATTTAAATCCAATATTGGTTTAAGCCGCCCTGTGCATCTGACAACGTAAGCTGTCTTTGGCCAAAGTTTATTCCTTCTGATATAGTGTGTTATTAAAAGATGCTACGAGATTTGTTACAATGTAATATTCCAAGGTTTCTCTTCTTTAATTTAACTTAAAAGATACTGAAAGGCAATTTCAGCCAAACTATGCAAGGAAAGCTTAGCGCTTCATTGTCTAGTTTCAAACCTTGTTAATTGCTTTGCATTCTTTAGTGATCTGTTTCACTTGCTGCCTTTAGTACTGCTTGCTTTAGGGGTAATCCAGCCAGCAGTTTGAGTGTTTAAGCATTTCTTCTGAATTCCAGTTTTCAGTTCTAGTCAACTTGAAACATCTACAGGTAGGTTTGCTTAACAATGGTAACTGGGACCGTAATTTTTCTTGCTAAGATATATGGTCACAACACACAATGTGTCATGACTGCATTGCTTACTGATGGCAATACCAGCATTCCCCATTGCTGTTGTTAAGTGAGGATTGTGGTTTGCCAAATGCCCTCAGGTGCCCATGACTTATGACTTGCTGCCAGCTTTCAACAAGCAAAATCAGTGGGAAAGCCAGCAGGAAATTGCAAGTCCCAGGAGTTTTGCAAGTAGGTTGGTGGGTGAGAGAGTGCTGTGGCATGCAGACAGGGCCGAATGCTGCAGCACCATGTGAGGGCGGAAAGGGGCCCTATGGGGCTGCTTGAGAGTGAATGGGCATAGGAAGAGCACTGCGGCGCTCTGTGAATGTGGGCAGCTATGAGAAGGAGTGTTGTTTTTTCATAATTGAATTTTATACAATATATAAGACTGCTTTCTTTAGAGAAAATTACATTGTTTCTTTTAATTCTGCATTTGGGCTGCTAGTGATATAGTTCATGATATTTATAGTCTTCAGCTGAACCTTATGAACCATCTAAATATACAAATTCAAAAGTAAAATGGGATTCATTTCTATATATGTAAGCATAATCAGAAGAAGGCCCTTAAAATACACTTCTGGCAATGTATTATTTACTTGATTTAGATTTGAAGCATATCCAATATCAGTATTAATTCATTCCATTCTAGTCCTGCTTTCTAAAGGCAATAACACTGTAATTTGCATATTATACATTGTGAGACTATTTAACCTTGCATTTTTGTCCAGTTGTAAGAAATCATTACCTGGAATTAGTAAGACATTAGTATGCTAGCATTTTATATTACTTTAACTACGCTCCTCCATCTGTCTTTCTTGTCTCTCTCTCTCTTACTCTCATGGAATATTAACATTCCTGAGAGATAGTTACACTATGTATTTTACTGAGCTTTTTCCATTTGAAGTATTTTTTTTTTTACTTTTAGTTAAGTTTAGAGGAATATTTAGTTATATAAATTTTCACCTGAAGTATGAATAGTGAAGTCAAAGTTTTGGTTTCTTGTGAGCAATATATCTAGCTAGATGGCTGTATCCAGTTCTATAGATTCATCATATGGTGAACTTTACACCTTAATGAAATTTGATTATATAATTCCTTCTACGGAAAACCATAAGCAGAATATAAAAATGTAGTCAACAGTATACTCTATATTCTATAAATATGAAATTATCCCTATTTGTGTAGAGTTGCAGCATTTTCTTGAAATTGGCTGGCAGTGATATTCCAAGCTACAGACTTTTTGAAAGCTGAATAATAATATTCAGATCCAGATTTTCTATGCAAATCTCTCTTCAGATCTTATTTATATTACTAAAAAGAAGTAGAGAAGGGGAATGGATTATATCCTTGAGTCATATAAAACAGATTTTGTGGATAATGGTTGCTTAACTATATGCAATTTTTTAAAGTTGCTTCTGTGAAAATAAAAATGTGTTTTTGTATGTACGTAGCTTCCCTGAACCACAGTCTCACTGTTGTGGTGAAACATTTCAAAAATGAATAGTACTTACTCTTCCCTGAGGTCTTAAGGAAAGGGGGTGTTTACATAAGTTAAAAGACCAAATTCAACATTTTTGAGGGATTTGAAGTCTAAATTAAACCCAACTTTCAAGGCAAGTTCAAATTAACAATATGTTATTAGCAGAATCTTAAAATGGGTATTATTTGTTCCTTCCTCCATATAGAAAATCCATACTATAGGGTCTAATGATTTTTAATTTTTGTACATGGAATTAAATATATTAATGAAAACAATATTTATTCACTGTTTTCACACTGATTCTGTATCATGTAATGTAATAAATAAGTCTAAAGATAGTATCATTCATTTTTTTCAGAAGGATCAAATATTTAATTTTTCCTCATTTTAAACTAAATGATATTAATTACATTTTTAATTTGTTTTATAATTCATGTTTGAAAAATTGTCTGTAGATCTAAAAATGTTTGGCAATGACTGTGTTCTCAGTTGGCAAAACATAATTATTTTGGGTCAAATCTATGTAGTTGCTAATACTTTTAGATAGGATTCAAAGACCACATCTGGTCTATTGCATATCTTTGAAATATTATATTTCTGTATATCCTAATCTATCCTCTTCCTATCCCAGTCTCTAAAATTTGTAACAACAGTATGCTGAACCATTATTCTGAACCATATCAGTCCCTTTGTGCAGACTAATGTAGCTTTTAGAAAATTGTGTTAATTTGTCAACCTGAAGTTGAGTTTGATTTAATGATGTAATCCAGTCCCTACCCTCACTTCTTTTTTAGTGATAGAAATCAAACCTCTGAATACAAAATAGACAGTTTCAAACATTCATAATGTTTTAAAAGTGTTTTTTTTTTTTCAAATGTTGATTTCCACATTTCTAGTTCAAAGTAAGGTCATGTATATTTTTAGCATCCAAACTTTTTTTTTGTTTTATGATGGCAAGCTATACTTGATAAGATTATTATTTAAGCATAAATAATAGCAGCTAAAATCTTAATGTTTCAGTCTAAATTTGAATTTAATATTTTTAATTTTAAACCTTTAGAAACATTTTTAAATACTTTTGGCTTCCACCTATTTATAATTTTACAACATGGGAAAGCATCTTCTAATATTGTTGTATTAAAGAAAAAAGTATCTTCCTAGTTATCAATCATGAGTCTTGGATTTTTCTGTATTTTTTTTAAAAAAATGAAAAACAGCAGTCCTTATTTCTGCCTAATAGCTGTTACCTACAGGACTGTGTGACTTGTTGGAACACTCCAATTTCAAAATGCTCCAAATTAATTTTTAATCACTCTGCAAATGAGGCACTGAACGTACAGAAGTCTCACAACACCAATATTCCCTGAAGCATGAGTTATAAAAAAAATGGACGGAAACACTTAAATTCAAGGTAGGTTTTTTAGCCTGTTGAGAACTGAAAGCTATTTCAAGTACTCAAGAGGATGCTATAATTGCTGTGCCTCATTAAGAAACTTAACATTTAGCTCAGTCCCAAAGGATTAGAATCCTTTGTAAACTGTCTTCATAAGTTAGTTATAAAACTGTTCCATGTACAAAATCTTTTATTTATGAAGGTGCCAACAGACTTGTAGATGTTATTCTTAAAGGCAAAATCCTGGGCACATCAAGGCTAGATTTGAATTTTGTGCCTCAGGGCCATCTCTGTCAATTATTTCTTAACATTCAGGGGTGTTCTCCAAGAACTTCCCTCAACTGATGAATATTAAGGTTTCATTAAATGTGACTATTAAGAGTTGTATAAATACTGTCTTGTAAAGTAAGTTTCTAAACATCAATTTTCGCCATGTAAAATAGACTGGTAGGAATACTGAAAATATCAAATATATTTGACATATGTAAATTGTATTGAAGTAGCCAATGTAGAAATGAGTTTCATTACTTGCAATTAATTCTCAAGGTTCCTGAATGTCACCTGACAACAGCAATAGTAAATGTGGTTCATGGATAGCAGTTAATATTTGTTGTTATGCTCTTTTCAAAAAGACTGGCTAAAATGACAAGTTGTTGACTGTATAGGATCAAAGCAATTTATTTTTGTGTTGATGTTCTTTATAAAAGGACATATTTATTTATTCATTCATTCACTCATTCACTCATCAAATTTATATGGCTGCCATGAAAAAAATTACTCTGGAAGGCATACAATAAAAACTATAAAACAGAAATATAAAAAAATTAACACATCCAGAAAATTTAAAACTTGTAGTTAAAAGGCAGAGTGCAGCATATATTAACAGCAATGGAATCACCTTAGAAATTCACTGGTCCCTTGGGGCCCTCAAGCTGATATGCTATATGACCAAGTTTTAAGGGACTTCTAGAAAATGAACAGGGATGGAACCAACTCTACTTCAGGATGGATGGGGCAATGTTCAATTAGGCGGGCATTCCAGATGTTGGATATCTATTACATCTATTAAATTGTTATGATTAGCACATTTCTTCTGACTAGATTAATATAATTAACATATATGAAATGATATATATACCTATGCCCTCCTCCAAATTCCTCAGAATAAATTAATACAGACATTAACTTATTAAAACTGGTGGTTCAAAAATTAATACAAGTAACAGTTCAGTTTTCATTTTATCCAGTAGTGGAAATTATGTCC
>NW_015387233.1:65221-68440 GCF_001527695.2 Protobothrops mucrosquamatus | reverse complement strand
CTCCCTCCCTCCCTCCCTCCCTCTCTGTAATGAATATGTTTTATATATGTGTGTCTTACACGCGCTCAAGGCAACCATTTTGCTTAACAACCAAGTCATTGGAATGGAACATGGTGTACTTGCATAAGATCTGAAGAGAGGCTCTCAGGAGGCTAGAATGAGGATGGAGAGAGACAGTTCTATGCATGAAATGTAGCCAACAATAATAAGATAAAAATAGAATTACAAGTAAATATCAGGAAATTAATATTATAATTAGATTTTATTCCACCTTTTAATATATAACTCAAGGCAGTGAATATGCCAATACTCTTGTCTCCTATTCCCCCCTCCCCAATAATAATTTTGTAAGTTAGTTGGATTTCCTGCCTAGAATTCATAATCTCCTGGTTTCTAAACCAATACCTTAACCACAATACCAAACTGGTTCTCCCTTCTTTAAGTGAAAAATCTATATTTCCCTTGTGAACAGAAAATTAGTACATATTGCATTTTCTTCTTAATTACAGATCTGATCCAGAGTATTGAAATTTTGGAAAATGCTAATTAGTTTAACAATATAGAGGCTTTTGCAAATTATTTTGAGGAAATTTTAGGATTTCATGGTGAATAAAAAGAAACTAAATATGGAAGAACAGACTATAGTTTTGTTCTCTCCATTTATCCTGCCAGGTAGTTTGAACAAAGAAGACAAACCTTCTGGAAGTTGTGTAATGAACAGGTTTCTAAATTCAGTTTTTCACAAAGACCTTCTGTTGTGAGAGTAATTGCCAAGATACACCCCTTCACTACTTGGAAGTCGAACAGATGGGAGAGAGTGGTTTGCTGGCCTAGCTAACCACTGGGATTCTGTGCCAAGACATAATTGTGCTGATTTGTGTACAGATTCCAAAACCTATGTTTGATATGCAGACTGTGATGGTATGAAGGGTTAGAGTTTTGGCAGTGTCTGGAATGCTAATGCATATGCAAGACAATGCTTTCATTGAAAAAAGAATAGGTATATGTGGCTGAGAATTTAAAGTAATATTAATTCATCACTCTCTTCCTTATCTTCCAAACTCTAGTGCATACTTTGCCATCTGTCTTTGTATTTTAATCACAGTTGCTATTGTGAATATGGGGCTTTTTTCCTGCATAGTTTAGCTAAGTAAATAAAATCATATGAAATTAACTCTTTGTATTCTGGTTAAGTTATGCTGCACATTTCCAACATTATTTGTAAGTAGCATAGAATAGGAGTGTAAAATCATCTGTCTTAATTTATCCCTTTTTGGGTTCTTTTGTTAAATTAAATTCACTCCATGTTTTATTCATTAGTA
The DNA here is from genome assembly GCF_001527695.2 of Protobothrops mucrosquamatus. Lineage (NCBI taxonomy): Eukaryota > Metazoa > Chordata > Lepidosauria > Squamata > Viperidae > Protobothrops > Protobothrops mucrosquamatus. The sequence continues at coordinate 67,118 of NW_015387233.1, read as the reverse complement.
TTTAAATCATTTTGTTTTTTAATCTGTTTTCCTTATCTGTTCATTTGAATATGAAATTCACCTGCTCATGTTTCAGCGATATGTTCTAGTTTCACTTTTTTAGACACTCCCTTCCATTTTCACCCTTAGACTAGATATCCCAAATCTGAGACATAGAGAAAAATGAAAAAATGCTGCAATTTATGGAATGTTATTTTCAGTATGGTTTGCCTGTTGCTCTTTTAAAGAAAGGGCTTTTTTGTACTCTTAAACAATATAGTTTTCACTTACCAAAAAAAAGTAAAGGGTATGTGTGCCAGGTTAAAAGCCTCTAATCCAAATACATCTTCCCATGGAGGCAAAGTACTGCCTCAGCTTAATGGTGTCAAAATTATGCAATTAACCCCTTTACAGAAACACTTTCCCAGGGAAACTTCCCAGTCAGCTTATCCATTAAACATTTTAGAAGGCGAAAGAATGATAAGCTGGGGAAAGATACTGGGAGGTAAGCAGAGTTCTGGGAAAGGCAACCAAAGTAGCTTCTGAGAATGACATCATGTTTTATGAGCCACAATTCAGAATCAGATGGTAGATTTGAATCAGATGATGTTGCTCCAGCTGAGTCTGTGCTTCAGGATTCAGCCTCTGCATCCAGTAAGCCAGGATTCAATTGAGGCTGGTCAGCCACAGGCATCTCCTGTTGAACTGGAGCATTCAAATGAGGCACAACCCACAAGCCCCAGGTCCAAACACATACACAGGTGAGCAGAGCAACATTCCTCAGTCAGGTTACTTGCTAGCTAGGCGAAGGGTAAGGCATAATTGCAGCCAGCTGTCTGCAGATTTAGATAGCTGCTTTGCTTGCAGTCTTTGCTGGAAACAACCATTTGTAATTCTAGTTTGATTCTTGCTTCATGGCCCTACCTGATTTGGCTTTTTATGACTTTAGGAATATATTTGGGCAGGGCTGCTTCTTGGACTGTAACAATTTTTCAGGCAAGTCCTGTCTGCCAAGCATTTGAATTACATTTTGTCTGCTGTTATCTACTTCAGCTTTTGAGTACTGTCTGCCTGTGTGTGCCTGCAACACAAGTCCATGTTCATGAAATAACTCCCTCTTTATTCTTGCAAATCATCATTGTCTTTGTAGTCCTGCCCTATTAACATCTTAGCTGTGTCACTGTCTTTGCTAGGAATATGACGTATGTACCCAATCAAATACTTGCTGTTGACTACACTTAATCAAATATTTTACTGCTGTATCCAGTCATATGCATATTCTAGTTTGCCTAAACCTATAAAAAAAGTGGTGGAATCCCCTCTCTTTAGACCCATCTTTGCCTCCTGTATGGCTAATGAAGCAATTGGTGCTTCAGTGTAATATGTCCTGTTCTTGCATTCAAAGGTATCCTTTGAAAAGTCTCCCTCAAAAGCTCCACTGAATTAAATCTTTTGTTTTAGAAGGTGTTTGACCTTAGGCAATTAACTTAGTCTTCTGTAGAGCTTTGAAAACCTGGCTGTTCTCCAGCACTGGAGATGGAGGATCCACCCATGGGTAGTAGACTGTATTCCTGCCCAATCAGATTAAGTCAGCCAAAGTTGCCACGCCCGTCCTGGACCATAGATTCCCAGTCTTGACTTAATCTTGCCCATGGACGGACGTACAACTCTGGCTCTTAGGCAGGTATAGTCTTGATCGTTGGTGAATCCTCCACCTTTTTTGCCTATTTAGTCTGATTTCAGTAAATTGATCCGTTAGGGAATAGATCCCTTTAGCCAGTGGAGGGAGGATCGGATTATAGAAAGAAGGGGCTCCTTCTTCCTTTCCCTTCCTCCCTGCATTAACAGAAGGGAAGGGGATCCCTCTCAGCTCCCTTCTCCCAACATCGGTTGTCCCGTTCGCACCGGAGCTCGCGGC
>NW_015387233.1:62398-63987 GCF_001527695.2 Protobothrops mucrosquamatus | reverse complement strand
CAAAGTCACTCAATTTCGTGACTGTTATCGTGTCATTGGGACACGAGGATTCCAGGTGTTCCCTCAGAGCATCTGTCCTGTCCTCCTCAAATTAGGCCGGATTCCAGGCATACTCACAGTGTGACTGTCCTTATCCGACCATTAATATTACATATTCAGTCCCAAGAAATTACCTGGGTTCCAGACGTACCCACAGTGCGTGTGTCCTCACCCAGAGGTTGTAGTCTCTAGGTACCAGGGGGTCCCACTCGAGCTCCTGCGCTATCGGAGAATGGAGGCCACCGCTTCTTCTTCTGAAGCCGCTGCACCTCCCCCATCCACCTTATTGTCTGCCGCTCCACCCAGTATGGAGGGTCCTGACATGCCCACATGTAAATCCAAGGGCAGGTCTTCGAACAAGACCTCCAAGAGGGCAGACAAACAAGCGAGCCGGAGACACCAGGCCCTAGAAAAGGAGTTTGCTAGAGCACAAAAGGCAGCTAGACTAGATCCCCCCCAAACTGAGGGATTAACATACACTCTGCCCTTGGGGCCTCCTGCCTTCTCCCCGAGGGGATGGACTACGGGAGAACTTGCTCATTCCCCCGTACCTCCCGCTCCGCGGTCACATTTCAGCCTTCCAGAGGCAACTTTCACTCCTACAGCTGCAGGCCTCCGGCCTGCGGAGCCTGTCCCAATGCCTTCAGAGGAGCGCCTGACCTTCTTGATTGCGCGAGCAGTTGATAGCGCCTTGAACGCCAGGGCGATTCTGCCTAGACCTCCAATTGTCAGTCCCATCCCCACACAGGGTCAGGCTGAGGAGACTTATGACGCTCCTTCCTCACCATCGGGATCCTCGTACTCAGAGGGCCTATCCCTCCATGACCAGGGCACGGACCAAGGGCTTCCAATGTCCGAGGAGGAGGAGACTTCCCCTGATGCTCCAACATTCAGTGGAATGTTTAATCCTTCTGCTTTTGTCACCCTGCTCCGGAAGGTCGCATCCACAGCTCACCGGGGTTCTGAGCCTCCTTCAATGGTGGAAACTGTTTCCCCGGATCCGGAGTTAGATCCCAATTTTATTGAGCCAGTGGCGGCTCAGCACCGCATTCCATGCCCTCCCATGTTCATGACCGCTATACAAAAGCAATGGGCTTCCCCAGCTTCCCTCCCTCTGCCTAGCGCGACGGATAAAAGACTTTATAATGTAGCTAAGGAGCTGGAAGAGGCACTAGAGGTACCGGCGGTGGATGAACCTTTAGGGCCCCTGGTATCTTCCACCGCCATTCCCGGAGACGTCTCGGAAGCCCTCAAAGCGGAGGACCGTAAGTCCGAACTCGCTTATCGTAAGTCCCATCAGGCGGCGGCCTGGGCGATTAGAGCGGCTTCCTCCGCTTCGTTCTTTAATAGATCCGCCCATCGCTGGCTCAAACAGCTTCAGGCCCGGACTCCAGCTGATGATGTCCGCTCCCACCAGGACCTCAGTAAAATGATAGCGGCCATGGAATATGCATCTGATGCTTCTCTCCAAGCCACCAGGTTTGCCTCCAAGGCTATGGCCTCCAGCATCACTGGGCGGCGTATGCTTTGGCTGAAGCATTGGCGTGCCG
>NW_015387233.1:14420-59717 GCF_001527695.2 Protobothrops mucrosquamatus | reverse complement strand
TTACTTGGACGACATCCTGATCCAGTCATCTTCCATCCAGTCCGCCACGGCGGATTTGACAATGGTAGTGGGCCTGCTCCAGGACCATGGGTTCTCGGTAAACTTCCTCAAGAGTCACATGATACCCACAACGAAACTGTTACATCTGGGGGCCATAATAGACACTTTGCAATGCAAGGTGTACTTATCGCAGGAACGCCGGGACAACCTGAAAAACTCTGTCCTCCAGGTACGCAGGGGACGCACGGCGTCCTTGCTCACCCTTTCCAAATTACTGGGTCAAATGATATCGACCATAGCCATTATCCCGTGGTCCAGGCTCCACGCCAGGGAACTACAGCGGTTCCTGTTACCCTTTCAGAGGCAGAACCTCAGTGCCTCCCATCAAAGGGTGCGACTTCCTCCTCAGGTAGTGCGGTCCCTCGGATGGTGGCTGTCACCAGCCGTCCTCAAGGGGTCCCTGTTCAAAGAACCAAACCGGACAATGCTGATGACCGACGCCAGCCTATTTGGCTGGGGTGCGCACCTCCACTCGCAGTGGGCACAGGGTCGGTGGTCCCAGTCGGACCTTCGCCACGACATCAACTGGTTGGAGTTGCAGGCCATCCATTTAGCTCTCCGGCATTTTCACGTTCTGGTAAGGAGGCGACACGTCCTTGTCCTCACGGACAACGTGACTGCCAAGGCCCATGTGAACAGACAAGGGGGCACCCGTTCACGAGCCCTATTGACCGAGTCACTGTTGCTGGGATCCTGGGCAGAACACAACCTGGCTTCCCTCAAGGCCGACCACATTTCGGGGAAGGAGAACACTCGAGCCGACTGGTTGAGCAGGTCCACTATAGACCACTCGGAATGGCGCCTCCATCCGAGGGTGTTCAAGGAGATTTGTCACCGTTTCGGCCGCCCACTAGTGGATCTCTTTGCGTCCCCGGCCAACACACAACTTCACCGGTTCTTCTCCCGGTTCCCCTCTCAGGGGGCGGAACAGATCGATGCGCTTCGGTCCCCTTGGCCCCCAGGTCTCCTTTATGCCTTCCCGCCGCTTCCTCTGATTCCGGCGGTGGTTCGCAAAATCCTCCAGGAGGGTGCGGAGGTGCTTCTAATTGCTCCTTATTGGCCACGGAGACCTTGGTTCGCTGATCTTATGACTCTATCCATCACGAGCCCATGGCGGATTCCCCCGGACAGAGTATCACTCAGTCAGGGGGACATCCTCCATCAGGATCCCCAATGGCTCCAGTTAGCCGTTTGGCGCTTGAACGGTCTTGCTTGTCACGCCAGCTCTGTTCCACAGGGGTGATCAACATAATTCAAGCATCTCGCCGTCCCTCCACTAACCGAATTTACGAGTCCTCATGGCGGAATTTCCAATCCTGGTACTCCAGGAAGCAGTTGTCACTTGCTCAAATCACTATTCCCCATATTTTGGAATATCTTTTGGAGGGCCTGGAGAGGGGGCTAGCTCCGAACACGTTACGCAGGCAGGTAGCTGCTCTATCCACAGTTCTATCATGCGATTCTGTAGAGTCCTTAGGGCGTCATCCTTTGATTAGATCTTTCCTCAAGGGAGCGGCGAACACCAGGCCGCCCACGGTACATAGGTACCCGTCTTGGGACTTGCCGAGGGTGCTTCGGGCCTTGACAAGGCCGCCTTTCGAACCCATGAGATCGTGTGACCTTCAACACCTTGCCCACAAGGTGGCCTTTTTAGTGGCGATCACGTCGGCTCGGCGTATCTCCGAGCTGGCGGCGCTCTCGGTCCGCAAGGACCTGTGTTTTTTCCGTTCAGACAGGGTGGTCCTCCGTCTCGACCCTACCTTCATACCGAAGGTAAATTCAACATTCCATAGGAACCAGGACATTGTACTCCCGGACTTTTGTCCGAACCCTTCGTGTGCCCAGGAGCGACAATGGCATAGCTTGGATGTCCGCAGGGCGCTCAGTTATTACATCTCACGAACAGCGGATCTCCGTAAATCGGAGGCCCTGTTTGTATCTTTCCACCCGTCTTCCAGGGGTCGGAAGGTCTCTTCGTCCACCATAGGCAGGTGGATCAGGAAGTGCATCGCCGGGGCATATCAGGCTGCATCATTGCCGGTTCCAAGAGGGGTCACGGCCCACTCCACCAGGAGTGCTTCTACCTCTGCGGCCTGGGATACTCAGGCGTCCATAGAGGACATCTGCAGAGCGGCCACTTGGTCCTCACCTTCTCCATTTATTCGGAACTATAAAATAGATAAATTTGCATCCGCGGAGGCCTCCTTCGGCAGGAGGGTCCTCCAACAGGTACTCCATCAAAGTGCCACACCGGACCAGTCTATTTCCCACCCTAAGGGACAGTAGGCTTTGGTATGTCCCATGGGTGGATCCTCCATCTCCAGTGCTGGAGAAGGGGCGTTGTCTTACCTGAACGCCTTTTCTCAGCACGGAGATGGAGGATCCACCTTCCCCCCCTATTTCTTTTGTGGCATTGTTAACTAGGATAGTTTAGTTTCTGAGCCAGTACGTCCTATGTCAGTCAATGGCTTCGCTCGCGTCAAGACTGGGAATCTGTGGTCCAGGACGGGCGTGGCAACTTTGGCTGACTTAATCTGATTGGGCAGGAATACAGTCTACTACCCATGGGTGGATCCTCCATCTCCGTGCTGAGAAAAGGCGTTCAGGTAAGACAACGCCCCTTTTACACCCACCCCCCCCAATCCCACCACATTATTTCCAGAAATTCAAAATGACTTCTAACATTGGATTTCCCTTTTCTGGGTGGAGTATAACTCCATTGATTTCAGATTTTCCTGTTATTCCCCTTTGTATTCTTTCTATCTACATGAACTTTGAGAAGTTCAGGATGCCTATTCCTGCCCTAAAATCCCAATATTCTCTCCACACTCTCCCTTTGCAAAGACAGTATTTCTATCTTCTTGACTAGGTTAAGAAATTGCAATGAGGATTACTATAATCATTATGGAAAGAGTATGTTTATTAAACTTCGTTGGGCTGGTAGTTGACTAACTACCAGCCTGCTAGGCAGTTTACCTTCAGGGCAGCTAGGAGTGACAGGCCTCCATATATACTACTACTACTGCATTCGTGTTGGAAGCATCTACCAAAGCACTTCTGGGTTGAAAGGATTAGCTGGTAATATCACTGTTGCCTGAGGGGGCTTCTTTCATGTCCCTGTTATTTTCCCACTGAAGTGGTACCCATTTATCTACTTGCATTTACATGCTTTCGAACTGCTAGGTGGGCAAGAGATGGGACAAATTGACAGGAGCTCATTCTGTCACATGCTCACTCTCAGGTTTTCAACTGCTGAGCTGTTGACCTGTCAATGGTCTTTTGACTCAGTGTCCTAACTACAAGAGTTACCACGGCCCCCATCCATATATTGAAAAGGTACATTCATTTGGATGATAGTACTGGCTATGTTTTGTGATAAATTCATTTAGCAGTTACTTGGAAAGATGCTGAAAAAAAAAATAACACCAAAGTATATTGTCCCAGTTTCTGGGATTTCCATTTCAGGTTTTCTACTTGCTTCATTTGCTCTTTTCCTTTTTGTGGCTTGTGTTTTTGTACTCAAGATGGAAATTTTACATCTTTAATGATGATATTGTCATAAAGTGCTTCCACTTCTTTTCTTATCAGACTTGCAATTAATGTCTAATTGGATTTTGCAAAGCCAATCATTGTAATATCATACACAAGGGACAGTGCTTAATTAAAATGAGCACAGGATTCATTTTATCTAAATTTCAGTTCCTTTTTGCAATTAATTGACTAAATCCAAAATGGTCACTAGCTAATGTTTTGTAAAATTCATATTATGTGCAGTATCTTTTCAACTGTCTGCCTTTGAAAAGTGTTGGATATTTTATAGTCATTATTTGTAGGATATATGTGAAAAAAGTCTTACTGTGTGATCTTTTTTCTTATTCTTGTTAACCCTGAATAGTAGTTTCGTTTCCAAATTATGATCATATAGCATTAACTATGATTAAGACTAGCCATAACCTTGCAACCTTTAATATACCTGATAGGTTTCTCTTCCTGTAGTTTATTTTATTTTATTTATTTGTATGACCACCCACCTCAATAAGTGGCTGTAGGTGGCGAACAAAATTAGAAATAAAATAAAAACAATTACAATAATGCAAATGTTAAAATACATAATAGCCAAGAATGTATGATATACCATAATTACTAATATAACCAAGAAACAAGTCATTTTGGGGGGGCCTAAATTTTCCATTCAGGTCGAGATGGCATGCAGCTCCTTCATTTTGGAAAAAGTAACATTCTTTAAAGATATAGCTACAAATTTAGGATGTTTAAGGTGCTCCTTTTTAGCCATAGTTTAACCAAAGTCACTTAGCCTAGTCCAGGGGTAGGCAACCTTGGTTCTTTTATGACTCGTGGACTTCAACTCCCAGAATTCCTGAGCCAGCCGGCTCAGGAATTCTGGGAGTTGAAGTCCACGAGTCATAAAAGAACCAAGGTTGCCTACTCCTGGACTAGTCTATCATATGATCCAACTCTTAGTAAAAGGAAATTGAAATTATATTGGTCTAATAAATGGCAAAATTAAAAATGCGTTTGTTTTGTTATGTGCTTTGTTTTCACAGAGAGAGCTATTGCAAAACACGAAGTTCGGGAAATAGAGCAGCGCCATACAGTAGATGGCTCTCGATCAGATCTAATCCCAGATGAAGACGATGATGTAGTGATCATTTACAATCGAGTACCTAAAACTGCAAGTACATCTTTCACAAACATTGCATATGATCTTTGTGCGAAGAATAAGTATCATGTTCTTCATATCAACACAACCAAAAACAATCCTGTTATGTCTCTACAAGATCAAGTAAGTTACCATAGTTAAGATATTACATTTTGCATTGCTCATTAATCTTACTTAACGATTTTCTCTATCAATCATAAAAGTATTGTGTGTGAGGTGATGTCTCAGTCCCAGTGGAGAACAACAAAATAATACGTTCTATTAAAATCCCTGACTTAGAATTAGAGTGGAATTTTTCATATCTGATTTATGTTACATTCTAGTTTTATTGAACTTAAATTTGAATAAAGGCAAATGTAGGTATGATATTAGTTAGACCATTATAAGTATTTGCTGTGTGATAAATTAGGGCATTCTCTCACTGTTTAAAACAGAATTAACCTTGTTTTCCTTCTGTATTTTCTACATCAGTTGGTCATTCTTTCCTTTTCATACCAAATATAAATTCTTGCCTTTTTTTAGTGGCTTAAACCTTTATTTCCATTGTTTGTTCATAACTGGGTCATATCTTTTTTTCCATACAAACCTCTTGATGGAATCCACTGATTCATATTCAGATCATTTTCCATCTTCGTTCTTAGTCAGTCTTATTACCCTTCGGCCTTCTTTTTCAAAATTCTAGAAGAATAATTGGCTTAATAATGCTAACCATATGATGTCCCTTTATGTGCTATCAAGGGTAGCAAAAAAGGATTATCTGACTTATGGCTGATCAAGAAGGACTTTATTAAGGCAAGTTATATGTCCACAGAAATATGCTGAATTACTATTTTTTGCCTAAATATGTATTGCACACCTGGGCAATTCCCCAGAAAATCATGTTGGCTCAAATCTCAATATGCATGTTTAATGAAATCATACTGTCAAGGTTCTGACTAACGAAACCAAATAAATCAGAACTCCGAGGCTTGAAGTTTCCTCAAAGCATATCTTTATTGGATACACAATATGAGCACGGTCAAAAGTGAAACCAACTCTGAAATTTCCCTAGAGATTCATTGTAACTAAAAGTAACATTTCCCTCCCCTCTACTTTACTACAAGTAATCCCTGAGGTACGAGCGTTTATTTCACGAGTTTTCACAAAAACAAATTAATTCAGAAAGGGTACTTACATTAGAAATTAAAAACTGTGACCAAAAAGAGGCCTCTGTAGCCATGAGACTTGATTTCAGTCTCTACTGCAGCGGAGGCCATTTTTATCTCTATGACTTGCCTGGGCCATTTGGGGCTGCGAGAAGCTGGAAGGTTTTTTTTATTTTTGTCCCTGGTCACATGGCCAAACAAGAGCCGAGCCGATACCAGTTTTTGCTTTCGTTGCAATCTGCTACTGCCTGGGCTGGAGTGCTACAATTACTTCTGTAGGTATTTAAAAAAAAATTTTTTTGTTACTCTATAGTTTGCAAACACAATAGTTTGCAAAATATTGAGCTTTTATTTTGGAAATTAGCATATATTACTGTAGTTTGTAGATTTTAAATTTAAATTGCCTCCAGAAGTTGTGGGTGCCCCATCACTGGAAGCTTTTAAGAAGAGACTGGATAGGCATTTATCAGAAATACTCTCTTGTGAGAGCAGTGGGTTAGACTAGCTGATCTCAAGGTCCCTTCCATCTCTGGTACTATTGCAAGCCGAGAGTTCTGCAAATCCCTCCCCCAGCTTGTTCTGGGTGCCTGGCTGGCTCTTAAGCTAGTGGTTTTTATTAAAGCAACGCCTGCTGCCGCTCCCCTTCCCCTCCCCCCCGGGCAGCTGAAGATGCTTGAGCTAACTAGCAGCAGTTGTTTTTTTTTTTAAAAAAAAATAAAAATAACTCTGATGGCTTGCAAGCCCTGCTTGGAGGAAATTTAGTTATTGAGCCAGCTCACCGGAAACATCTGATCAGCGGCTGGTGGTAAACCCTCCCAGTTCAGTTAACATGGCAGCTATCGGAGGAAATAGTCAGATCTTCGTTCATTTAACAATCCATTTGATTTAATCGATAAATTGGATTTTAAAAATTTGTAAAATTAAGTCTGATTCATTTGAAGAGTTTTTTTGACTTACGAGCCTAATGGCCAGGTTCATACCTCGGGGACTACCTGTATAGATCATGCTATCCAATGAAAATAATTGGCGGGCTCCTCAATTCATCTTCCCTCCTCCTTCCAGCACCTGCGGGAATGACCTTGGTTCCCATGGGACTGCTCTTGTGTTTTGTCTAGCAATACTTTTGTTTTCTTATCTCCCTTCCCCCCAATCTGTGTGGCAATTTAGAACAACAAAGATGGCTTCAGCCAGGCTCTTTTCAGAAGTTGACACAGACATCATTAAAGTAAAATGTTGCACTTATTTTTTTATCATATTTGTCAGCAATTTTGAAATTCATAACCTATTTTATTACATTTTTCTGAGCATGTGATTCTTATTCTTTGTACCTCAGAGAATTTTTGAAGCTCCCAATTTTCACTTTTTCCCCTGTAGGATTTCTGATGCTTTTTCTCTGTCAAGATATATTTATTCTATCTTTCACGTCTAAAAAGTGCATCTGGGTTGAAAATGTAAAACAGTTTGAATATGCCAGAAATTCAAAAATAGCTTTTGAATACTTTCTTTTTAAGTATCAGGAAAAAAATGTTTTGCAGAAATCCTTTTATATTTTCTGACCTTCCTAAGTAAAATTTTAGAAAAAAGTCTCCCGTTCAAGCACTCCTCCAAAATAAAATCTCAAACATGTGTATGTGTGTGTGTAATAGCTTTTGTAACAATATGAAAGAGAAGTAGTAGTGAAAATACTTGCAGAGTTGCATATGATCCTGAATAATTGATAACAAATGAATGTTCTCTGTTCATGAAAGGCTTTGGCATCAAATATAGTGATACCAACATACATTAATTGTTACTTCAGTTACTTACTACTGCAAGATAGTAGGCAAAAATACTAGCATAAAAAAAGGCCTACGGGTAAGGTCTTTTGTATTTATGTGCCATTATGATAGTAGATTTTCCCTAGAAAAGGTATCAATAATGTTGAATGGGCAGTTTAATATTTGCTCCAGTTTACTTTTCTGGGATTTTTTATTCAACATGCAGGTGCTGGATGAGGTGGAGATTTGAATGACAGAATACCACAGTCTTTTTTTTAAAAAATCACACATTAGTATTCACGGTCTTTGTACTTAAACTGCCTGGATTCACTTGGGAACTGATGCTGCATGAGCCGGTTGAAACTGAAGTAATAACAATTGGCAGGATCTGTGACCTGTTGGACCTTGAGATTTGATTATTGGAATAGTATTTTTCATATTTATCTAGCTTGTCAGATTGGAATGTTTAGAGTATCATCATTATGTCTAGATCGTATAGGTCAGTTGTAGGATAGAAGAACTATTGTAGCCCAAATAGTTCATTTCATATTTACGACCTTCAAAAGTCTACCATCCTAAAAATATATAAGCAGTTGTAGTTAAATTTAAGAGACGCGGGACAGTATTTTATTTTATTTTTAAAATATATATATACTGATGCACCACACTGACTGTTCACTCAAACACTGGGAATGAACATCCATTATATGTCTTTGCAATAAGTTAGAAGAGTATCCTTTAGAGCTGGATCCATGGCAACTGTATTCCTAACAACTTCATTCACTTTTGATAGCAACATTAAAATATATATTTAACTTGTATAAGTAAACTTTGAAATATTTGCAGCAGCCCATGGAATGAAAAATTCTGTTTAGGCTTTTTAAATTATTTTTATTTTATTTTTGTAGCAGATTATGATGGCGACAGATAGTCCTCGACTTATGACAGTAATGGAGCCTGCCCATTCTTGTTGGACTACATTAAATGAAGTGCATAATTAATGATCTCCCCATTCCTGCTTTTCCCAATGCATTCTTAAAACAAATGCAGAGGTCATTAGAGCATGGGGTGACTTGGGGGTGGGGGAAACCAGTGCAGGCACATGCGCACCGGGTAAACCTCCCCCAACCTCTGCGATATCCCATGTTCTGCCTCCTGCTCCTTGAGTTCCCCAAAGACCTATGGGCCTCCTCCATACCCCACCCCGTCACAATCACACACTTCCTTTTGAAGATATCCAGAGCTCAGGAAATTGGAGTAGAGAAGGCTGCTCCCTTGCTGGATGATTGCTGGGCCACATAGCACAATTGAGAAAAAAAATCCTGCTGGTTTTGCTTCCCTCACAATCCTTTCCTGCCCAGTGCCAGCCACTTTAGCTTTACACTAGCCTGGCTGGCGTTCGGGGAGTTAAGTAATTGTGCCGATTTTGGTCTGTTGCAATCCTTTCTTCCTCAGCCAGTGTAAATCGGCACGATTTCTTTCTTCTTCTTCTTGTGCCATATCCGTTATTGGACGTTGGCGATCATGTTGGCAATCCTGTTTTTATCAGCAGCCGCATGAAAAAGTGCTGTTGAGTTTTGTCCAAACCAGTCCCTTAGATTTTGAAGCTATGATCTTCTTCTTCTGCCTGGACCTCGTTTGCCTTCAATCTTTCCCTGGAGGATTAAATGGAGTATGCCGTATTTTTCTGGGTGTCGTATCACATATCCAAAATATTCTAACTTTCGTTTTTTAATTGTTTTGATGATTTCCCTTGGCTTTCCCAGGCGGCTTATCACCTCATTTCTGATCTTGTCAATCCAGTTTATACGTAACAACCGCCTGTAAATCCACATTTCAAATGCTTCTAGTCTCTTCAGGTGGCCTTCTGTCAGAGACCAACTCTCTACTCCATAGAGCAGGATAGAAAAAATATAACATCTGACAAGCCTGATTTTCTTTAGCTCCTCGAATGCTGGCATAAGGCCTTACACTAGTATGGCTGGTATTCGGGGAGCTACCGGTAAGAAGAAATTGTGCCAATTTTGGTCTGTTGCAATCCTTTCGTCCCCAGCCAGCATAAATCAGCATGGCTTCTTATCCTCCCAAATGCCAGTGTAGGGCTAGAGTTACACTGGCCGAGGAGGAAAGGATTGTAATGGACCAAAATCAGCACAATTTATTTTTTAGTTCTCCAAACGCCAGCCATTCTAGCGTAAGGCCTTATGCTGGCATTCGGGGAGCTAAGGACAGCAGTCGGCATGAATTCTTCTTAATGCCCCGAACCCCAGCCATGCTAGTGTAAAGTTAATGCAGCTGGCTCTGGGGACGAAAGGATTGTGAGGGAAGCAAAAGCAGCAGGATTTCTTCTCAATTGTGCCCATGTGGTCCATCAATGGCCGAGAAAGGGAGCAGCCTTCTCTACCTGACTTCCTGAGCTCTGGATATCTTCGAAAGATAAGTGAGCGAATGGTGACAGGGGTGGGTGGGTAGGAGTGAGTGGAACCCAGTATGGTGGGAAAGCAGGCCCAATGCCTCTGAGGGCCTGACAGGGCAGGATGAGAGAGTGATAGGTAGGACGGTATGCTGCAGTGTCTCTGTGGTCGGTCGTAAGGATGAATGACCACGGGGGTGCTGCAGGGGTTGTTAAGGTTGAAAGGATTTGTATTTAGATTTTGGGGGGGGGGAGTTTGTAACTTCCAGTGTTCATTAAATGGCCTGTTCTACCTTAGTTATCTATATTTTGTAAGACACATTGATGTTATATGAGAGTTTGCGATACATTGTAAAGAATAATTAAATAAAATTTGGTTTCTGTATCATATATTTCTGTTCCATTTGACATAGCATAGAGAACTAGCTATTGTTGCTATACCAAAACAGAATTAAACTTTCACCCCCACCCGTTCTCTCTCCCTCTCATTGTGCTTGGTATTGCTTTTATCTCTAGGTTTTTATGATTATTTTTTGGGGGGGCTACTTTCTCAAACATTGCAATTCTGCTGAGCAAGTTGGTAGCTGATTTTTTTGTTAATAATGCTGGGAGTTGGCACTTGAATTTACTATTGGAAGTCAATAAACATTCTACAGTTGAAATAGTCCCCATTTTATATTGACTTGACAATCGTGTCTGTGTTCATTGGCTAAAGCAATCTCCTTCTCCAAAGGTCAAGATGCAGCTTACTTCAGATGTTTGGTATTCTCTTGGCAATAGCTAAAGTCATTTTGCCAGACATCTCTCAGAAATTCCAGCAGCCATGAACACTGTGTTAGGAATGTTGTTCTACAAATAGCATTACATATTATCTTGATAAATTATGAGAATAACGGCAGATATGTCTGCTTTATCTTATCTGTTTTCCATTACAGTTTCAACTTCTGAAAGTACAAGATTAGATTATTACAGATACTGTTTTTCATGTTGATCAATTTTTGTCCAAGTTTGTTGCTTTCCGGATTATGTATTTATATGCAAACTCATGTAGCTTCTTCAAAAATACTAATACTGGGTGTCTGTACAGATAATAGGAACAGTCTTGAGCAGTCATATAAGCTGTCCTAAGGATCTAGCTGCTTTAATGCTTTGAAGACGGATCCTTTGTTTACACTAGCAAACTTTTTAAAGCACCACTTTCAAATACTTGCAATAATACAAATGTATTGTAATTTCCAACTCAAAACTCCAGGTCTGTGGACTAGAATGAGACGTTGAAGAACATTTCTGTGATATTGCTAAGAAAATTAATTGAAATATTGCTGAAGTTGCCAGGAGTTGAGCCTGGCTTGGAGCTTTTACTCTTATCTGTATTTACCGGTGTGTCATTGTGTCAGTGTAAAATTCGTATATTCTAATTATGAAAGATAGGAACTAAATATAACACTTCAAATAATAAATACATATTTGACTAATAATTAAAGCAAAAGTTGTTCAAAGTGTTATTATAGAATATGAAATATAACACATTCCTGATTAAAAAAACTTAGCCATGTTTAGCAAATCCCAATCTTTTCAGCTATCTGTCCATAATAAATATTGATGATGCTGGCTCATCATCATTGAATTTCTGGAGGATATAAAGTAGAATAAATTATATAATACATACATACATACATACATACACACACACTTTTGTATTTTGTTTTGTAAAATATTAAACAATCTTCCTTTTTCTTGTAGGTACGTTTTGTGAAGAACATAACTTCATGGAAAGAGATGAAACCAGGATTTTATCATGGACATATATCTTTCTTGGATTTTGCAAAGTAAGCTACACAACAAATAATTCAATTTGCACCAATTTGACCTTGAATCATTCTTTATCATTTTTAATTTTCATGGTATAACTGTAGTTCATGATTCACTTTAGTTTGTACTGCCCTCTCATGGTCAAGATCAGAAATTGCACCATACAGCAAATACCGTACAGGGTTTTGGTCTCTCCTTTCAGTTTTATTTTTCTCTGCCTCCACCTCCTCTTTCATTTTCTTAACATGTCCTTCCCTGTTCAGACTTGGTGACAAGAATGTTGTAAATCATGTTGCCTCTTAAAAGAGCAAGTGATACACATTGATATATCTGAATAGTCAGAGAAATTAAATCAGAGAAATTATTTTTCCTGATAGTTAAATCTTGAATGTTTGTGTATATGTATGTGTGTATGTGTGTAAACGTATATGTATGTGTGTATGTGTGTGCACGTGCGGGCGTGCACATGTATATATCCCTGTCATAAAGACAAGAACAAATGATTTTAATAACTTATTTTCTCTAACATTTCAACAGAGGATCTCTCGTCCCCTATCTCAAGACAATAACCAAGTTATAAAGCCTCATCATTCAGTCCTAATCAGTAAAACTCCATTAAAATTTATCAGAAATAAGAAGGTATATAGGTATATATTTAACCATATCGTATTCTATATCTTCCTATATGTTTTAATAGGATTCTAAACACAAGAAGGATTCTTATAATTAATTTCAAAATCTTATTTTCAATCCATCTGGCCCCTTAGCAACTTTCTAAAGTCAATGTTCTAATTATTTCAACACAATTTGTTCAAAGTTGTTAAATTTCTTTCCCTGTGGATTGAAGGAGAAACACCAGGTTTGATGAAACTTGCCATTCTGAAAGTTCTTGATAGCCCAAAAGCAGTTAATAAACAATTTCCAGAAATGATTTAAGAAAGGAAGTGGATGAACCCAGTGTCCATTTAAATGCTTTCAACCATGGCTTGGGCAAAGCTGAGTTTGCTTCGGCTTCAGGAGCTCTAAAACCCCCTAGAGCAGTGTTTCTCAACCTTGACAATTTTAAGGCACGTGGACTTCAACTCCCAGAATTCCACAGCCAGCATTGCTGGCTGTGGAATTCTGGGAGTTGAAGTCCACGTGCCTTAAAATTGTCAAGGTTAGAAACACTGCCCTAGAGGCCATTGTTTTACAGTTTCCTTACAAGGAGCCTCAGTACAGAGCACATAAGGGAGATCCCAGGTCCTCCCCTTTATCTGGAGAGGAATTTCGAAGCACTAATTTGTTTGCCAATTCCTTGCTCCATTGCAATCATGGTGGTATTAAACTATTAAGAGCATCACATCCTCAAATGTTAGGACTGAATGTCTATTCTTCTCAAAGGATTTCTGAGTGGAAGTTGATGTTGTGAAAAATCTCAGGTACTCCAGGCTAGTGGCTAAAATTATTTTATAGAAATGTAATTGTTAGTTTTAGCATTAAATGTGATTAAAGCAGCATAGAGCATTGGGCCAGAAACTCCACACCTTAGGGTGGGTGCATGCTTTGCAATACATATAGAAAAAAGGGTATGGCTTGCCTTGCAACTTGCATCATTTTGGGACTCTCCTGATCCCTCCACAGATGCTTATCTTTGTGGATCCTGCAGTTCTGTAGTCTGACAATGTCTGAGACAGAGACCAGTGCATGGAATTTCTGTTTGAACATTTATTTTAAGAATAGTGGGAATATAGGTTGAATATGATATGTTTTTCATATTTTCTTTAGATCCTTCTGCTTATAGCAATAGCAATAGCATATACTGCTCCATAGTGCTTTACAGCACTCTCTGAGTGGTTTACAAATGTCAGTGGTTAACAAACTGAGTCCTCATTTTACCCAACTTGGAAGGATGGAAGACTGAGTCAACCTTGGGCCAATCAGAATCGAGCTCCTAGCTGTGGGCAGAATTAGCCTGCAAATAGGGCATTCGAACCACTGCACCATCACAGCTCCTATATGTTGTAGTCATTGTTTAATTCTCAATTTTTCTTAACCTTGAAAGCATGGTAGCTTTTAAAGCAAATTAAGAAAGAGTAGTGTGTGTGTGTGTGTGTGTGTGTGTGTATCCCCTGCCCTCTGTTTTATTTTGGTAATTGTGTAAAAATGGCAACCTCAAACAAGTTTGTATTATATATACTCATGAAACATAGTATCACATAATGCTGCAATGAACAATGGCAGAGAAAGTTTGAAATATTACATACCAAGAAGGAGGTCTCAGTCTGAAAGAAAAAAACCCTGAGTATAAAATTGCCTTGTTTTTTCAAATTCAGTAGTGTAACATACTGTATTAATGCATCTCTTGTGTTGAATATATAAGGAAATAATAACCTTGTGAACAGCTTTGTAAGCATTTCTTTACTCGATAGATTATTCATAGTTTGAAACTGAAGACCTCTTATTCAAGAAAGATAACAAAACAATATCACAATTTACATTTATAGGCGTATTTTCCCCAGGACTGTTTTATACTTAAGGTTTTGTGTTTTTTTTTGTTAAATGGCTGTGCCTACCCTCTGTATAGTTTGTTTGCTTATGTTTGTGATTTTGATTTTTAAAATAATGCAGTATTTGCTCTTCTTGAGTAACATATGGTGTGATGTTCTTTGAGGGGAGAAATATATACTCTCCGAATACTGTCTATTTATCTTCCTGAATAAACTCTCCTCTAGTGCTTTGATTCAATATGCACTCATACAAAATTAAAATGAAGTTTAAAAGTTTTGCAACAGCTGTGGTAAAATATATTGTAGAAATTTTATCAAACAGCATAATGAATTAATATATACAATATATTGTTGCTTTCATGTTCTTTGAAATCTAACTATTCAGCGTTAACTTACTGACAGGATTCTCTTCATTTTTGAATTTTATCATGATTGATTTCTAAGAGACCTTGATATCTTTGGGGTCTCTTTCATAACAATATTGATTCATCTCTCCCGTCTACCAAAGAAAGCCAAACCTCTTCTATTCTGTGTTGGCTGTATACATTCATAGATGACATAAGAAACATACGTTAGACCAGGGGTAGTCAACTTTGGCTCTTTTATGACTCGTGGACTTCAACTCCCAGAATTCCTGAGCCAGCTTAGGTGGCTCAGGAATTCTGGGAGTTGAAGTCCACGAGTCATAAAAGAGCCAAGGTTGACTACCCCTGCGTTAGACTGTTCCTCCCCTAAGAGGACATAAAGTATAGGAGGGATAATTGTAGCAGTAAGTTTTCCTTCTGCTCCTCTTTCTTGAGCATTGCCTTCCCACATACAGAGCTGAGCTGGCACTTCTGCTTGAGTCAAGGAATGAGAAACACGAATTGAGAAACATGCGCAGCAGAGACCTTGATTCCTCTCTTTTACCTTCGCCGCAAAAGAAAGTTTAATCTTAGAATATAGTTTTTGCATTTATACCATGCGACATATTGTAGTGTGAATAAAATGATAAATATAGCAAAATGTCAAAATGAAAGCACTTAATACATACAACAGAATCAAGAGTAGCAGCAAAAGAGGCCTTAACTGGATTGCCTGCTCTTGGCACTTTGGGACCTGCACAGTTCTGTGGCCAGTGTTAAGCTTACTGCAAAACATTTAAAACTCTCCCCACCTCTTGTGGGAAATGCTGAAATCTATTAGAAACGTCCAAAATATAAGCTAGTTTTGAGTAAGGTTTCACAGAACAGCTTGTAAAGGTCAAAAAATCCCAACTTGCTGCTTAGTATATCCAACTGAATATACTTAAATAGATAATAATCTTCCACTTTAGCACAAATCTATCCTAATTTCTGGAGCAATGGAAGACAGTTTTTGCCCTTTCTTCTTGCAACCATTTTTCCCAGTGGGGCCGGAAGAGGGCCCAGGCCTTCTCCCAGCTTCACCACACCTGGGCCCTCTGTCCGGTGCTCTGCTTAACGACTGTACAGTCACTTAACAACTGAAACGGGAAGAGCCAGGATTGAGCAAAGCAGTCATTTTTCTCGTTTAACAACCACTTCACTCAACTACCAAGATTCTGGGTTCAACTAAAGTTGTAAGCGGAAGACTACCTGTATGCACAACATGATGAAAAGCTTTATTTTGTACTAAATTTTCATAGGCAAGCCACTTTGCTGTGGTGGTTAAGGCATCAGTGTAGGAACCGGGAAACTATGAGCTCTAATCCTGTCTTGGGCACAAATACAGCTGTGTCACCTTGGACCAGACACTTACTCTCTCTGCCCTAGGAGGGAGGCAGTGGTAAACTACTTCCAACATGTTGCCAAAAAATTGCAGTGGCTTATCCAGGCAGTCTATAGGAATCAAAGGCACAGAGATACAGACATTTTCACAAGACCATTGTATAAATTCTTTAAAAGAAGGCGCTAATGAAAGAACAAAACTATGGCACTCAGTCCAATCCTATCGGGTTTCTCATCTGTTGAATATAGCTAATTGTCATTTTTCCAGCTTCCAGTATTCATCAAGCTTAATTATCATCTCTGCAACAAGCCTTTAAAAGGCAGGACTTTATCAAATTTATTTAACATTTATTTAAAAGGCAGGACTTTATCAAAGCAAAAAACTATTTCTGAGCACCTCCCTCATCCTCATACCTTTCCTCCATCTGGTCATTATAGTAACACCAGCTGCATTATCTTCTTTGTTGCAAAGTATAGTTTTAAAAGGTTGCATCTGTTGGAAGCAGAAGTACCAGACTAGACTTCTGCTGATAATACTTGTTAGACAAAATAAAGCGAGTATCTATATGTAAATATCAAATATGCATGTTTAAAATCCACCAAAATGGAATGTATTATGATAAGGTCTGGTGACCTTCCTTTGAAAACTATCTTGACTGTGAACTTTTTTTAAAAGGCCCTTGAAATGGAAAACGTATTGTCTGCTTATTGTTTTTTCCTGAACACATTAATATGGGGGGAGAGGAGCACTCTTTTGAAATAAACTTGACACCGGATCCATTTTTACATCATGCAGGAAACGCTTTGATTTGTCAATTAGATTATCTTTTCTGTTTCAGATTTGGTGTTAAAAAGAAACCAATATACATCAATGTCATAAGAGATCCTATAGAACGGCTGGTTTCTTATTATTACTTCCTGCGCTTTGGTGATGATTACAGGCCTGGACTCCGAAGGCGAAAGCAAGGGGATAAAAAAGTAAAAGTATACCTTGTTCACTTTCTTTGTGGCTTAGTTTTAACTATGTAATTTATGAACTAAATGAAAAACATAATGTTCAAAACCAAAACTGGAGCAAAAGTTCTCATTCCCTTCACAAGAGTTTTCTGTACATTTTTTTGATCTTTTAAAACATCTGTTCATGAGAGCAGGAATGAGCTTTTTTTTTTTTAAACACTCCTCCATATATTTCTTTTGTTATTTCCCCCATAATTCTTTATTGAAGATCTTAAGCTGGTTGGCTCATGTTAGAAGTTTCTGCTGTAAATTGTGAACTTACTTGCTTATCTAGCTCTTTCCTGGATTTCTTAGCTTTCGCTTTTGACAAGTAAATAAATATGTATAGACTAACTGAAGGTATCTTTCTCTAGTATCTATAGCATAAGAGGTTTCATCAAAATGATGGAAGTAGTGTCATGGTGGCACAATACAAACCTTGTCCCTTTTATACGTGTGAACACTATAATGATACAAAAGAGAAGGAGCTTACACAGTGCAACACTACTTTTGTAATTGGCCCTCCCCCAAGGACACTTCTGATACCTTCTCCTCTCTTAGCAAATATCTGGATGCTTCATACCATGAACAGAGTGCAGTCTATTAAGAAGTGTGTAAATATCCTTAATTGTTCGGCCTAAATCTGGCGGGATAATATTACAAGTTAATAATGAATCATAAAACTTTTGCCCTGTATTGCAAAGTCATGGATCGGAATTTTTCAAACTGCAAGTAATATAGTCATCTCTTCCCAGTATAATATTTCATACTTTGGGGTTGAATATTATGAGACATTATCACTATAGTCTCAGAATAGAATTAGATGCAGAAGAGAAATTAGTCCTGCCCTGCTTTTGTGCAGTCCCAATGAGTTGAGCCTTCTTTGTCTATTTTTCATAACTATTGTATGTGGAGCAATGTATATAGAGTATGTGTATACTTTTAATACTCCTGCTGTTTACATATACACATCATGGATCATGTAAATCCATAGGCACCCTCAGCTGGGTCTTCATTTTATGTTATGGGAACGCTAAAGCAATCCATGGATCCATTTCAGCCAGACCACATGGGTCTTCCTTTTGCTTTGGTGCCATGTTAACTGTATCCAGGAGATACCTTTCCCTTTAAGCAGATTCAGTCTATTTATGAGATTGTTTATTATAGCATTACTTGGAAAATTCAGTCCAGAGACCCTACTCTTGCTATAATGCCTAAAGAGTTTCTTAGCAAGAAGGAAGTTGGTTGTGATCCAGTTGATCAGTCAGCTGTAACTAATGCTGTCTTAAAATCTATTCAGACCTCACATTTCTTGCTGATGTACACTTACTTGGTGGTTATCATATCACACCCTCTGTGCTCTTGGATTTTGCATTGGTTATAAGCAAGAATTGTTCTGCAACATTTGTTTGGATTCTGCTCCAGTAGCATTAAAAAGTATTAAGTAATTAACCTTCAGGAGGATTCAGAATTATCAAAATTAGCCCAGTTTACTGTAGCAACAGCAGCAGCAGCAATAGTATAACTTGATTGCCAAGAGGCAATCTTTTTAATCAATAAATATAATACCTTCAAATTAGTTCCTGCTAATATAAAATAAACTATTTTTAAAATATCAACACATTTTGTCTATATTCCCATGAGCCATTTTAATTTCCATTTTTAGTTAACTTCTGTTGTGATCTCTGCAAATGACATTTGCTTCTCAAATGTCTGTATCATTGATTGGTTATCTGCAATTGGAGCCCAAAAGAGATTGACTTGCAAGCATAGTTGATATAGGCCAGGGATAGGCAACCTTGGCTCTTTTATGACTCATGGACTTCAACTCCCAGCTGGCTCAGGAATTCTAGGAATTGAAGTCCATAAAAGAGGCAAGGTTGCCTACCCCTGATATAGGCAGATACAGTTGTAGAAATGGGACTTTTTGCTATTGTTCTTATATCCATTATTTAACAATATGACCATATTGAAAAGTTTCAATTTCAAGAAGGAGGTTTATAGCTTACTTCTGAGTTTCTTTGTTTTTTTTCCCCCCAGACCTTTGACGAATGTGTGGCAGCTGGAGGCTCAGATTGTGCTCCTGAGAAACTCTGGCTTCAGATACCATTTTTTTGTGGGCATAGCTCTGAGTGTTGGTAAGAATATGATATTACAGAAGAAATTTATCCTTGATTGTGTTATATTGATTGAACTAATGAAAATGGGTAC
This sequence comes from Protobothrops mucrosquamatus, assembly GCF_001527695.2. Taxonomy (NCBI): domain Eukaryota; kingdom Metazoa; phylum Chordata; class Lepidosauria; order Squamata; family Viperidae; genus Protobothrops; species Protobothrops mucrosquamatus. Next base: position 40,426 of record NW_015387233.1, on the reverse strand, counting down.
CAGAAATTTAAATTCGGGCTGATGGTGGTGGTGAGGATGGTGAGCTTTAATTAACAAAAGTAGCTTCTCTTACAATGAGCAGAGTTTTAGTGAATTATAAACCATTTTCAAACTCAACTGCCCCTTTCCTTTCTAAACTTCCATATCAATGATTGGCTATCCCGATTAAAAACTGTTTAAGAAGACTTATGGTTTTGCGTCGCAACGAGACAGGACGCAGGAAGGCAGAGCTTCATCGTCAGAAAGAGGCGATGAAGAAGGAGAGGTGGCTTGTTGATCACAGAGAGACGGCGGTCTCTCCGTTCGATCCAAGGAAAGCTCTCTAAACTGGCAGGGGAAAGACCGGCCACACCTCTGTGGGCAGTCATTTGTTGCTGACAACAGAAGAACAAAGCTTTAATTAGCACATCGTAAACAGCATGCTTAGACTGGGTGAGAATATTGATCCTTTATTTACTATTTTACAACTGAATTTCCTGGGAAAGGCTCCCAAGAAGTTTAAAACCTCCAGATGTGAACGGAAGTGGTATTTTAAATTTGTTATGGGGGACAGAAATACACAATACTGAAGTGAAAGTAATACAAAGCTACAGCTTTGATAAATCTGAGAACTGAGATAATTGTTAAGATTTTCTCTTTGGGGGAAAAATTATTGAGGTGAAATGTAAGAAATCAACCCTTTGTTTTAAAAGTGGAAAATGGACTTTGAATGACATCTAGTGGTGGCTTTGAGTACAGCACCATAACTAGCTCCTTGGCTGCTTGGTACAGCTGGCAATAAAGGAAAAGATTTTGGCATATTTATCATCCTGACCTTCTTGGACTATAAATACCTCCTAAGCTCGATCTTTTAATCTCAAGAGCTAGTGGGAGAGAAAGAAAGATTTGACTTTTGAACGTGTCTGGCTGCAGAGAGGTTGAACATTTTGAACACTTGGAACATTGTGGACTACAACCTTGCCTGATTGATAATTTTCAGGATACTTGAGATAAAGGATTACTATAAAATATTGCCATTAGGATTGGATTATAAAGGCTATATATAAAGACCATAAAACTAGAGGAAATCTTATTCCACTCTTAATGAGACTGGTGATACCAGAGGATTTCTAAGAATGATGCCTCAAGAAAAAACAAATACCTTTAAGAAGGAAATTCTCCCTATGTTACAGCAAATTCATCAAACATTTGTTGCACAAAAAGAGGACATAAAAAAACTATAATGAGACTAAAAATAACCTAGATGATATAAAGGACCAAATCTCCAAATTGAAGCTATAACTGAAAAGCTCTAGGACAACGACTGTAAAGCATGAACAAATAAAGCAGAAATCAGAGGATGAAGTAGAAGAAATGGATCTAGAGATGGAGGAGATAGGAGAAGGAAAATATAGACTGCCATATACAAATAAAATACTGCAAGACCTACCTATAACAATGAAAATACAAAAGACCCTTTACTCCTTTCTCCAAAATACACCTGATGACAAGGAAGAAGATTTTAGAAAATGGAACATAGAGTGGGCAGGGGAAATGTCTAGGGCAGTGGTAGGCAACCTTGGCTCTTTTATGACTCATGGACTTCAACTCCCAGAATTCCTGAGCCAGCATGGCTGGCTCAGGAATTCTGGGAGTTGAAGTCTACGAGTCATAAAAGAGCCAAGGTTGCCTACTTCTGGTCTAGGGAATGTGGATGGGCAGAGTCCCCCCCAAATACTCTACCTAAATTGCCTTTCTCATGCCAAGCAGCTTGCACAAAACCAGAAATTTTTTGGGGTGATTTAATTGCCTTGCCCTGGAAAGCTACTTGGCAAAGAAAGAAAGCGAGAGTTAGACTTAAAAAATAGAAGATTTGATCTATCAGAGGGGGCATTATCTGTTTAATATACCTGTTTGAATATGATTAAAAGAACGGATGAGCCTTAGATATAACTATAGAGTTTTATAATGGAAGATATGATTTAGAATTAAAATAGCATTTTCTTTTTCTTTTTTTGATATGGGAAATTTGAAAATAAGAGGATTGGTATGAATAATTTTTTTTAGCTGTATAAATGTAATTAATATTGAGAAAATCTTAACCGATAAAAATACTGTAAATATTGATGGGAAATCAAACTTTAATAAGAGCATGAAAAACAGGATATTGACTTATGAATTGATATTATTGTTATTTCTATAACATTAGTAAAATACGATGAAGATGTCTATATCTAATTTTGTATACATCAATAGTACTAAGAATTGTAATTGTTTAACAAGGGAAAAAGGGAAAAAATATGAGAAAGAAAGGAAGATCATGGAAAAAATACTGGAGTGTACAGTACCGAATAGATTTATATTGAAGAAGTTAATGTTAAATACGTAAACCCAGACAACATGTTGTTTACTAAGCTCTAAAGATTGTAAATTTTAAAAGTCAGTAAAACTTATATATATAAAAAATAAAAACTGTTTAAGAGGACGTGGGGATTTTGGCACTGGCTTTAACAAGTATTCATCCAAAGGAGCTAAGCTTATTTTTCATTTTAATTGATGGAAATAGGCACAATTGAACTGCATTATAAAAAACTTAAGCACACTGTGAATTCATCAATAAGGGAAAAAGGAGCAAACAGGAGGGGTTTGTCATGATAATGCCCCAAACAAGTAGTGTCTGGAGGTCACTTCAAGTATAACCTATTTCCAACAGAATGTTTTTGTATATAAATGTGTTGATGATCATTTCTTCAGACAATTTATTCAGTGCAAGCATGAGCAACTACTTTCTGAGTACTAAATTTCATCTGAATGCTTAATCGTTTTAAAAATAGAATATAGAATATTCTTTACTGGCCATGTGTGATTGGACACACACGGAATTTGTCTCTGGTGCATAAGCTCTCATACAAACAATGTTTGTATATACAAACAATGTTTGTACATACAAACAATGAAGTAATATACAGTAATCATAAGATACCAATAGTAGATGATAATAGGAAAGGTGAGAAGGAAATCCCTTTGTTTTTGCTTATAATGTAGACTTACTAAAATGCAAATATTCTTTGATTGTTGTGGAAGACTGTTGAACAACTCAAATGTTCTCTGAATCTTTTTTCCCCCCATCACATTCAAACTGACACTCTTGGCTGTTTTAGTATAATAGCAAAACTTTCCCCACTCCATAGCACATTTTAAAAAGGCATTTGCGCCATCAAGAAGTTAGAAATCAGAGCAGTAAATCTTTTGACATCTAACCTAGGCAATGAAGAGAACAAAAAGTGGGGAGAAGAGAAAAAAGCAAAGGAAATTAAAAATATGTATGGCTGAAACTTTGTTTTCTTGTCTGTGCAAAGATAACAGCTTAGCCATTATTTTAGCTTGTTGTGAGAATATCTAAATGAAGGGAACCAAAATTCTTGGCAGACATCAAAACCATCCTGTAATTACTTTTTATCATTTTAGGAATGTGGGAAGCAGATGGGCTTTGGAACAAGCCAAATACAACTTGATTAATGAATATTTCCTAGTGGGAGTTACTGAAGAGCTTGAAGACTTCATTATGTTGCTGGAGGCAGCTTTGCCTCGCTTCTTCAGGGGTGCTACAGAATTATATCGAACAGGTATTTCATCACCCCTCAACTACATCATGTCTCTCTGTGTGTATGCATTTCTTTTTAGGAGAAAGCACAGCGTCTTTCCCGAGATTTTTCATTATTTCGTTCCTGAAAGAATTACAAGCGATGTATTATGGCTATTAAAACTGAAAATGTGTTTCAAGCATAGACTACACATACACACACACACAAACACTTTGCACTTTGCAAATTCTGCGGAATTGATTGACTGGGGTGTGATTCAGCAAAATTGAAGACTACGACATTTTGATTGATTGGGGTTTTGGCCGAAAAACAAAATCTGCAGATCTATTAAAGGCTGAGTAGGGCATGGTTTATGTTCCTCTCTGCTCTTCCACTACATACCTAAGCCAGGCAACTTGGCCAGCAGCTGAGGCTTGAGGGGCCGGATCTAACCTGCCACCCCAAATCATCCAGCCAGTAGTCTCCAAAAGAAATATAATAATACATATAATTTATCTTTTACTAGTTGCTGAAAACTAAATAAAACATAAATGGCTTTTCTATATCCATCTAGGTTCGGTAGACCTAACCTTTTCATCACCATTTGAAGAGGTCTAACAAGTTTTCAGGGGCTATCAGTGTATTACTGAAAAAAAGTAAAGCTTCGTACCTGGCATTAGGAAATAGGAAATGGACCAAATCACCTTTAGACTGTATTTCTAAATAGCAAATATACTCCTTTAAGTGTCCAGTTATATGTAGCAGGGCTGTGCAGCGCTTCAGAGTGAAAGGGGAAAAGATACTTCAAAGCATGCATGTATTTAAAATTTGAAATTTGAAACGCCCTGTGTCAAGCTGAAAACAGTTGTTTTCTATTGGATATGGACTGTTTTTTAAAAAGTTTTTATTGGTTTTTTAATACAATTCAAAAGTACTTATTCAACAAACATGTTGTCTGAGTTTATCATTCACTAATACAAATTGAATTCCTAATCCCTTATTCTTTTCTCCAGCCATTGCTAAAATAAGTCCCAAGTTTGAAAATATTCTGTTCTTTTTCTTTCAACCTCAGAGTAAGTCTGTCCACAATCTAGAATTTTTTAAATTATTTCTTCCTCTGATGATATTTCTTCATGGAAATGAACTGTTTTAATCCTGTTGGAAATGTCTCAAGTATAACACTCCAGAAATGATCAAAATGGCCTGTTCCCAGTAGAGCACAATTGTTTGGAATTTAAACATTTTTCACACCATTTGATAGGAGCCATATTTACTATTTTCTTTAAGTTCATTGTAGTTTATAGCCTGACTTTGATTATTATTTCATAATTATGGCTAGAGAGTAGAATATAAGGAGCTATTTTTGATAGAATGTAATATAATATATAGTATAGCTTGTATAGTATGTTAAATGCATATAAGTCTTGTGGGATATACTTAACATAAATGACTTTGTCCTCTTGCCTTTAAAAAGATATTTTAAGATAAAACATTTATATTATGAGAAATGTCACCCAAACACAAATTGCTTTGGGTTTTTTATTAATTTTGTTAATTTTTATTAATTTTGCTGAATTTCTAAATATTAATCATGATTGAAATAGATAAATGAATGTGATAAGGAGAAATGCACTTCTCTGCAGTTACTCCCTCTTTATAATTAAGCCCTTTAGCAGTGACAAGAATGCAACTTTTTTGTTTTTTCCCTCAAAGTTGTTGCTCACTTCTCAAAACTTAATAAATCTTGGTCAAAATTTTGTCACTTTATATCCATTTAGAAATCTGCAGACCAAAACAACAGCAATACTACGCAAGCTTGCATAAATGTATGGTCCATGAGAATATTTACGTTATGACCCAATGAAATTGTGACTTGTGACTTTTTTTTTTTTAAGGTAAAAAGTCTCACCTTAGGAAAACAACGGAGAAGAAGCTCCCCTCAAAAGAAACCATTGCAAAGCTCCAGCAGTCTGAAATCTGGAAAATGGAGAACGAGTTCTATGAATTTGCCCTTGAGCAATTTCAGTTTGTCAGAGCCCACGCGGTTCGAGAAAAAGACGGAGAGCTATACATTCTGGCACAAAACTTTTTTTATGAAAAGATCTACCCCAAATCAAACTAAAGACGATGCATATTTTTAGGTGAAGAAAGCAAACCTTGTGATCACATCCTTGTTCTCGGCGCCAATTTGTAGATGATTGATAAATCCACTCAAGTGCTTTGATCTTGAGCTCGGTAGAGTGCACTGCGTGTCGCTGGAGGAAGACAGCTGAAGACTAGAGACCTTGATCATCTCTAAGTTTTAAGCTTTGGTTTCTTTAATATTCTGAAAGAAGGTTATTACGTAGACCTTGCACAAAGGTTTACAGAAATTAAGCACATACCAGTTGTAGCTGAAGCTTAGGTGAAAGACTTCCTTTTATTGTCTTCTCGATTCATAGGGCAGTTTCTTTTACTTAATGCAGTGCAGTTCAAGATGGAGATTTGGGTTGTATACACTTACGAATAATATAAATAACTGGCTGACATTTGTGCTTTGTTCTTGTGAATTCATATCACATGACATTCGTTGGAATGTTCACCTCCTAAGAAGTGACGCAGCTGGACGTTCCCGAATTTATAAATAATGGATTTTCATTTTAAGAAGTTAGAACTGGTCATCAGTGTGGTTTTTTTTTTTTTAAAAAAAATCAAAATTCTATAGTAATATTGTAAAAAGGCTGAAAATCACTCAGTGTTTCTTTAATATCTTTTGAACCTCCATCTTACATTGGAAAAACTGTTAAGTTAGGTTTTGCCTACACTTCAATGTAAAACGGATAATGGATTCTGTATCAATGTTCCATGAATTCTTTGTATTTTTAACAACTACTGGCAAATCCATATTCTGACTCAAATAGTGAGCCTGTGGTATGGTTAGGGTTTTCCTATTTAGATACTTTTACCAGTAGAATATTTTTACTAAGGTCCTTTACAATGTGTTTTAAAGTATTGCATTTGCAAAAGGAGAAAACAGCTGTAAATAATGCGTATTTTATGTATTTGGACCAAAAGGTTAGAAGTAAATTGTTTAAAGTGTCTTTGCACCAATTTTGTTGGATGAAAAGTAAAAACAACCCGATTTGCTTTTCCAATCCCCACTTAGAATTGACAGTTGGACATCACTGAAACATACTTCAGTGATCTCAACAAATTTAAATATACAGTGTGTCTGCCCAGGATCTCTTTTTTCAGAAAAAACAACTTAATCTTCATCTTTTTATCATGACTAAAAGAAAACAAGCATGTGGCCTGGCCAAGAGAGATATGAAGAAATTGATGTCAGTGTATTCATTGAACGGCCTTACATTACTTAGTAAAATTGCATTTGCTGCAGTTAGCACCTTACAACATAAATAAGATTCTTTAGCAATTAACATTCTGAAATGCTATATTTTAAACAAAAATCAAGAACATTTGCAGTTCTTAAAATTCCCTGTTGGTGCACAATTCTTGATTTTTTAAAAAAAAAAATAGCATTAAGGTTTGAAGATTTTTAAAAAGTTAAAAAAATAGCTTTTGAATTTCACATTCAGTAGAGTGCTAGAAGTGTAGCTGTATCAAGAGGAAAGTGTCTCTATAGACAAAACAGGTTCTATCTATAATTGAATGTTTTAATGCCAAAAACATGATACTGTTATAATAAGGTAATGAGACTGTTAAGTAAAGCTTTTACCTTTATGTATATTTTACTTTGACTACTTCTTAGAGAGATTTTAAAATGGCACTGCTTTCCTATGCTGTGCACTTTTGTTCAGTTGACAGATACTGATTACGTTACTTCCCTATATTACCATAAGCCTGACTGTTTTATGGCCATTTAAGTCCAGCTGAATGAGTTATGGGAAAATGTAGTAATTCTTGCTATACTATTTAAAATATATTAAAACTTATGAACCTTAAGTGTGGATGTTGACAGCCCAACAAAAATATTGATTGTCCAGGCTAATGGTTATATAGTTTGCCTGTTTTCCATTCTTGTGTGCTGGGAAGAGAATTTAAGGTTCTGCTTCAAAACAAGGAGTTGTGTAACATAATCTGAGCTAGTGTCACCATGAAGATATAAATGTGACTGTGCAAATTATTTCCAAAAATCAGTATGGATCATCCTCCTTAACATGGTACCGATTACATGGGATATCAGTCCTTGCAGATTCTCCACTATGTGGATGTGTGTTAAAGGAAAGAGTGTTTATCTGCTAATTAGACATGAACTACTTTGCCTCTAGATGTATCTTCATTAGTTCAGGTGCATTTTAGGCTGCAATGATATCTACAGTTACCTGGGATTAAGCCCTGTTTAACACATTGGGACCCATTCGTGAATAAATGCATATGGTTATGCTGGCAATATTGTAAAACATACATCAAGTGGGTAAAAAGAATAGAAAGGCCCCCTTTTTAATTTCCTAAATGCTCATTTTGAAAGCAAGCTGTAGCAGCTATATACATTTTAGTTTAGTTACCTTAAATCATAATGAATTATATTTGGCTTCATGAGATATCATCAGATACCACTCCATTTAGGGAAAACAATATTCCTCATGGCTATTTAATCCCAGAAACTATATGAAAAGTTGCTGCAATATTAAGATATTGGCAGAACATTTAAAAATGTATGATTGCATTTAAAATGAAACACAATATTTTGAGACCCACAACACTGCTATTGCATTTTACACTTAAAACATCTGTATTTTATTCCCTAAAATTCTTTGCATGATGTGGTTGTAAATTACTTTTAAAGAAATAACTGAATAAAGCTCTTAATGCTTATAAAGTAAAATACAGGCTTCTAAACATTTAACATAAACTTACAACTTACAAAAATTAATTGAAGCAGGACATAGCTTACGCATTTCAACAGTACTGAAAGTTTTATTAATGAATTATTTATCTTCCTAGAGAAGGCTGTTTAACTAAGATTTTACTTCACAAGTAAAAGCATAGTTTAAAAGGCTAATTTCTGTTTGAATCTTAGCTGTCAAAGAGAGGGTAGTCAGAGCTTTGATCTTTAAAGAACTAAATTATCTCTTGTTAATAGTTAACATTCTCTGATTTTTGCTACAATAATTGACTTACTTGTTCCCTAAATACTTTTCTTCTAATCACTTGTTCTTTCTGGATATTCCATTTAGAATTCATGGAAAGTTTAGCTGAGCTTTTTGTGGGGGAAGAGGTGAAATATATAACAAGGACAAATAAAAGACTTTTAAGGGGGGGAGATAGAGCAGTATTGTTCAGTGTGGCTGAGGTCTCATTTTTAATCTTAAACTTGAAAATAGTTGTAAACATGGGCATACAGGAACAAAAGGCTGTGTCAAACTCAGGCTTGATTTGAAATGTCTTACTGGAATGACTAGAACAGTGATGGCGAACCTTTTAGAGACCAAGTGCTCAAACTGCAACCAAAAACCCACTTATGCATCGTCGGGTGCCGGGTGGGTGTGGCCCATTGGCTGGGTGTAGCCCATTGGGTAGGCGTGGCTGTGGTGGTAACAGCAGACTGGATGGGACTAAAAAGTTCCAATCAATCAATTCCAACTTTGCAAGATTTTTTTTCCCGTGAGAAGTTGAAATTGACTGATTGATTGAACCTTTTTTTTTTTGCACACGGCTGCAGAGGCCTAAAGCGAAAAGGTTTTATAAAATCCAGCTGAAGGCCTAGGACTGGGGCGATGGCGCGCGTGCCCACAGAGAAGGCTCTGAGTGCCCACAGAGAAGGCTCTGGCACCCGTGCCATAGGTTCGCCACCACTGGACTAGAGGATTATAAACTTATTCAAGAATTTTAAAAATATAAAAATATGGAAGATCTACAGGGATATGCTTTCAGCTAAATTCTACATGACAGTATCCATGTGGACAAAGTTTTTCTTCAAATCTTCCCCATCAAGATCAGGAAATCAAGAGTAGAAGAAGCGTATGGATTGGCATCTTCAGATTGTATTGATGACCCATCACCCAATAGGACTTACACTATAATGTGATCTAGTATACTTCTAAGGCAGGGGTGTCAAACTGCCAGCCCGTGGGCTGGTTGCATCATGCGGAGGCCGCGCCCACCCCAGATCTGGCAATGCAAAAAAAGTCGTGATACGTCGTGACACGTCACGCGACGGGTTTGACACCTGTATTCTAAGGTGTTCTAGCAAAGACTGCTAATGGTAGAATGGCCTTTGTTATTAAAAATAAACATTCTTTTCTCACTGTTCCCTGGGAAACCACAGAAAGACTTGTAAAAGTGAGAAAGTGTTTTGGTCCTATGATTTTTAAGTATCTTGAAATAATTACAAATATAATATCTAGATGTTCCTCCTTTGCAGCACATACAGTGGATATAAAAAGTCTACACACCTGTTAAAATGCCAGTTTTTTGAGATGTAAATAAAATCAGACCAAGATAAATCACTTCAGAATTTTTTTCCATCTTTTAACGTACAGTATAAGCTGTACAATTCAATTGAAAAACAAACTAAAATCTTTTAGGGGGGAAAATAAACATAATAGCAGGGTTGTTTAAGTCTGCACACTCTTAAAACAAATACTTCGTTGAAGCACCTTTGGATTTTATAACAACAATCACTCTTTTGGGGTTGGAGCCAGTCGGTAAGGCCCATCTTGCCTTGGAAGTCTTTGCCCACTCTTCCTTGCACAAGCGCTTCAAATCTGTCAGATTGCAAAGGCATCACTTTTGCCCAGCCCTTTTAAGGTCAAATTGAGGGATATTTGGAACTGCTCATGATTCCTTCCACCTTGACTAAAGCCCCAGTTCCAGCTAAAAAAAAAAAGCAGCCCCAAAGCATAATGCTTCCAGCACGATGTTTCACTGTGGATATGGTGTACTTTTGGTGAGGCACAGTGTTGTTTTTACACCAAACACTCTTTGAAATTATGGCCAAAAATTCAACCTTAATCTCATCAGACCATAACACATTTTCCTACATGCTTTTTGCCAGACTTGGGGTACTGTAGTAGCTTTTGCAAAATGTAGCTGGCCTTGGATGAATTCCTTTAAAAAAAAAAAAGGCTTCCTTCTTGTCACCCTATCCCACAGGCCAGATTGTTGTCACATGTAATACAATGAGATCTTTTTGATGCTTTGTAACTCTTTGCAGACACAGTTTTTTGCTATAGGAGGCAACTGAGTACATGTCAGACAAATCCTACAACAGCTGAACTTCATATGAGCTTGATCAGAATCACTTTAAATTGATGGCAAGTGTGTACTGACTGCTATTTAACGTCAATATGAATGAGATTGGTTAATTCTGAACACAGCCACAGCCACAGAGTGTGTGCATGGTGAAGCAGCCATCTTATTGTGCATTTTGTATTTTTATTTTTTTCCTCCTAAAGGATTTACCGGTAAGTTTGTTTTTCAACTGAATCATACAGCTCATATGTTATATTAAAGGCGGACAAAATTCTGAGGTGATTTATCTTGGTCTGATTTTTTTATAACTCAAAACCCTGGCATTTTAAGAGGTATGTAGACATATAACTGTAGATGTTTGTATTCCAGGCAAACTCTGAGCAATGGCTGTGATTACATGTAGAATTGACACAATAACCATTGTCTGGTATCCTTCAGGAGCAAATCATGGTTAGTGGGGGGGGGGGTCTTTTTTCATCCTAATAATTTCTGGGCATAATTCTAAACAGTGATTTTGAAGAGTAAAACAGCCAACACAAACTGCATCTTTTGTTACCTCTGAATTAATATCACATAATAGATTGTCTAGCCACCTGTAACCATGGTTTGTAGTTGATTACATGCTATGGAACTGAATGAGGGATTGTGACAAGCATAGTTTCATGTTACATCTAAATTGTATTAGGGTCTGTGAGCTCTGCAGTCTTTCAATTATTGGGTCTCCTGAAAAAACTCTTTGTTGTTAGGAGTCCTCCATGGTGATATTCTATAAAGAAGATAACTGAATAATCTTCTCCTCTCCTAACTGTGAGTAGAAGCATTTTTCCTTCATACTGAGCATGTGGGCTCAAGATGCACCTTACCTGTTGTTTCTCTTGATCAAAACTACAAATGTACTTTTTCTGAAACATTAATTTTTTTTTTAAATTTAAAAATAAAATGGTGGTGATGGCATAGAGAAACTACCAAAACAAAACTGATTATCAAAGACTGTCAAATAGTAGCTAAACAGAGATTTATATTTCAGACTAATAATACTCAATACGAAACTGTTACAATTGACTTTCATTTCTATATTTCAGCAATGGATAACTTTTTTCATCAGGTTTTTTTAAAGATTGTAAATGTCAAATTAAATTTATATTAAATATTGAGTAACATATTCCTTAAAGGTGCAGCTCATAGTACAGATAATTATTAGTCTTGAAGATAAAATTCCTTAAAATACTTTAATGCATGTATTTAAAGAATTTGAATAGTAGGACCGCTTGAATGAAGTTGTAAGAATTGCTTTATAAATCTTTAGACTATGGGGGGGTGGGTAATGATATTCTGATTATTTATATATTTTGTAAATCCAAATATATGAAATATGTATGTTGTAATGTTTATAGTAGTATTCCCCAAATCCAGTGAATTATTACACAAAAGCACCATGCCTGCTAGAGATGGAATCAGATGAGGGGGGTGTGTGTGCAGTTGTTATGCACATGAATTGCTGCCCTGAAACAAATGAGAAACTTACCTGCAAAAGGGCAATGTGTCTGATTCTGGAATTAAAACACAGTTGTGGAAAGTATATTATTGTGTAGGGCTTGTGTCTGTCTGCTTCACAGGTTAAAATTGCCTCTTACTAAGCCATTTCTGTACATGCCCAAATCTGAACACCCTGCTCCCTCAGCAGATGACAATGTAGAATCAGCTCTTTGAAATCATATGCATTGGAGAACAGAACAGCTTTAATATGCATTTCAACTGTGACATTTTTTCTCCAAGTTACAGGTAGTCCTTGACTTACAACAGTTTGTTTAGTGACCGTTTAAAGTTACAACGGCACTGAAAAAAGGGACTTATGACCAGCTTTCACACTTATGACTGTGGTAGCATCCCCATGGTCACGTGATCAAAACTCAGGCAATTGACTCCTATTTATGACAGTTGTGATCCCCTCTTGCGACTTTCTGACAAAGTCAATGGGGAAGCCAGATTCACTTAACAAGAATTTGACTAATAACTGCAGTGATTCACTTAACAACGGTGGCAAGAAAGGTCGTAAGATGGGGCAAGCTCACTTAACAAATGTTTCACTTAGCAACAGAAATGTTGGGCTTGATTGTGGCCGTAAGTCGAGGACTGCTTGGACTTAACTTGCAGAACTTGATGCACGTAGTAAAGTAAGCTTTTGTAATATCAGAATTCTAGCAAACGTGCTTCAAAATGTTCAGTGGGTTTATACATAATTTGTTCAAGTACTGTATATTCACAGAGTCCTCAAATTATTAGAAGTTAACAGTAACATTGTTTTTGACATTTATTACGTAAGGGAAAGATGGCCACTTTAAAAGAATTGAATGCTTTTTAGATATTTTGCATTTCTAAACAAAACAGCTGATACTGACTTCCCTATTATGAACATTATTCCCTGTCCATGTTCTATGTACTCTAAAATAAAGCCTCTTATGATTTCAGTAAGATTTGCTTTTACCCTAACTTCTCCAGCATTGAAGCTGAAAATGGTCTTGGAAATATTTTCTATATTCAGTGCCTAATCTGTGCTACTATGAAAACCTGCTGAAAAAACTCTGCCATGTGCACTGCCAATTAGCTCTTAAGTGTGAAAACTCAAGTTCAACCTAGAACAAGTGCCATCAATGATTAGTTGCCAAGATATACTGTATCTTAAGCCCATGTAGGTATGTAACCTTTTGCACCTATTTATAAGCAAAAGCCCTTGTGATTTTTTTATATATTTGCTTTGGGAAAAAAAATCTGTTCAGATGCTTGGATTTCTCTCTTATTGAAGTTTTGGTGAGCTAAATTGTAGTTTCTATATTACAGCATTTCAAAAGCATTATCGAATGTAATTTTGAGAATAGAGATTGTGACTCATTATTTTTTTAAGCCACACGTCTAAACTAGTGCCTTTTTCCTCACAGTCTGTGTTAGAACATACTCTTCCTTTTCGCATATGAATTCAGTTGTTCAATACTCTTCCAAGTATAAAAGCATTTTGTCACGGCTATTTGATAGACTTGCTTTATTATTTTCCTTTTATTTTGCTAAGAGCTTTCTCTTGATGAGTGTTTCAGTTGATCTACCTAATGCAAATGATACATAAAATAAAACACCCAATGGGAATGGGGGAAGACAAATCTGGTGTCTTTGTTGAAATGTGTCTTGTGAACATTCAGTAGGTGTATCCTAGGAAAATGCAGGGTCAGGTGCAAGAAATCAGGAAGCAAGGCAATTCAACTGACTACAGGTTTATTGCATGCTAACCTTCTCTAAAATAATCTGAACCACTAATGGTTAAAGCAAATTGGCGGTAGATAAGAGTCAATAGAATTCAAGGTGGGCCGGACTACTGACATGCTTGACCTCAGGCTCAGCCTGGTCATCACTTACATGCAGGCGGTTGAATGTAAATTTTAAAAAGCTGCAGGAGTGCCTTTATTATACTTTTAGTAATCTTTGAACAAGTGCATTGGCTTGGATATGACTTTTTTGTGAAAGAAGTGCACAAGGAGGTAGAGACCTTGTGTGAAATAAGACGCGGGTGGGTGAAATACTGTAATCAAAGTTGAGTTTGGAATGACAGCTCACATTGGAGGTTTGAAGGAACTTGAGGCAGCTGAAGGAACAAGAATGGAGTCCAAAATAATCCACTGGTTATCACTGCTTGGGATTCATTCCATAACTCAAATGGATGGCAGGAAGAAAACAGAGGCATCTCACAGTCAAATAGACATTTTGGAGAACATTATCTGAAAGGAAAAGTGTGCTAAATTGAAGACACATTCCTTAAAGGAAGATTTAGACAGAAAATAAGTTTAAAATCATACATAACACAAAGCTATACAGGGAGTCCTCAAATTACAAAGCAACTTGCTAAGCGATGCGGTCATAAGATTGATGTAATGTGACCACACTACTTAGAAAAAGCAATCCCGGCAGTCCCAGTTGCTCTTGTAATCCCCAAATGTGCAGATCATTAAGGAGGAAGTGGTGGGAGTCCCAGAGGTAGGAAGTTCAGGGTGCCACATGGAGTTTGTAAGGCCTCGTGCAGGCCACATGTAAGTTGGGGGATGGGGCTACTACATGCACGTGCGAGCCCAGGGAAGAAGGAATGACACAGTGAAAGAAGGAAAGGAGGCTCATTAGAGTGACTTGCAATCTTCCCTGGTGGCTTTTCCATGAATTTTGCTTGTGAGAAGCTAGTAGGGAAGGTCACATATATGGGAACCATGGGACACTGTGTCAGGCATCCTGGGTAAACCAGACAGGAAATGCTACTAAATGAGCTAATTCTATTTTATTGTAAGGCTACATTAACAGACTCTTGCAACTCTGAAAGGACGAATGTCCTACTACCGCATTTAATTCCCTGATCAATTAGGGCAGGTCCTTCCTAAATTTCTTAATCTGACTGATAATCCATCAGGGGCTCCTGCCTCTCCTGTCTGTCTGTTTCCTAGGCAGCATATCTTCCCCTCCTTCCCCAGAGTCGCCCTCACATTCCATTACATTCTGCAACTGTGGTTACATGCAAGCTGGTTGCCGAAGCACGTGTGATTGGGAGGCACTGCAATGGCTGGTATTTTGAGGACTGGTTTTAAGTACCCCTCCTTCAGCACTGTTGTTGCCACTTTGAACAGTCTCTGAAAGGGTGATTGATAAGCAAGGACTATGTGTAGATGCTTGGTTTCCTTATCTTGTCAATTTCCAGTGAAAAACAATCCTCGTAGACTGTTTTCCTCAACAACATGTGGTTGTGTGACATTACTATATATATAGTATGTATCTATTACCTGCATAAAATTGTACACAAGAAATAGCATTCCAAGAAAAGGCCAGGCCAGGCTTAAATGTAATTTTAATTAATGAGTATCTGGAATTTGAGAAGTTGAAGTCCACACATCTTAAATTTTTCAAATTTTGGAAACACTGATCTATCTCTACCACATGCCACTCAAACACTAATCCAAACTGGGCCTCTGTAAATTAATATGCAGTCTGCAGGAAAGAGATTCCTGAACTTTTTCTTCGTCCTTCTCCTATATGCAAGAAAAAGGAAATGATAAAGACTTAATAGAAGAAATCTACAAATTTTTATTTTGTAGGAAGCCCCACAGAGTTCTGTAATGAAGAACTAAGTCTGTGCTAGCTCCCATCCCTTCCCCTCTTTCCCTTCCATGTTTGCACCAGAGAACTTCTGTTGCTTGAAGAGCTGGTTTTTCAAAATCCTCCTCCCACTGCAGATCTTTGGGGATGAAGAGGTTCTCCATTGCAGATGTTCTTGAAGGATGACAACAGGAGACAGAATTACTGCATTCGTTCTCATTCCACCACAAAGCGAGTTCCTTTCTCCTGACTCTTCCTTCAAGCAGTTGCATTCTTCTTTGCTCCCTTCCAAAGTATCTTCCTGTTGGGTTTAGATTCCTCGCTGAGTAAAGGTTGGATTAAATGCTGTCCTGTTCAACTCCAGCATTCAATGATTCCTGTGTGAACTGTATTCATAGTAAATGTAACATGTCTGCACATACAATGTGCTGGTAACCACTTGAGAATGATTCTCATTTTCCTTTTAGATATGTTTTGTAACTTTCTTTAACTGATACAGCTATCTTTGTCTATTCCAAGTTTTCCTTACAGGGCACTAACTTTGTTAAAGCAACTTAGATCTCCTCAAATGCCAATTTAGGCCTCTTCCTGATGCTAGCCATCCCTATATCAAATTCTGAAGAGCACCCTTTCTTAAATAGGTTTGGTACTTTTCTCTTCCCATATGGCCCCTTGGGACATGATTTTTTTTTTTAATAGCAGATCTTCAGTATGAGACTGAATGAGCCAATCTAACTTTCCGGTTTGTTACCCAGAAGCTATAATGCGTAAATGCAATCTTTTATAAATGTCCTGAAATCATAACGCACTTCACTGCAGCTGTCTTTTAACTGTGGAACAGTCAGCTGAGCCCACTTTACATGCTTGCTTTCATCTCTTAATGGGATAGTTCCTAAATATTTAGTCATCAGCATTACTTGCTGAGGCAACAGTTGTATGGAGTTTCAATTCCTTCTAAGGCCCAGCCTTTTAGCCAGCCAAGGAGACTCCTGAAGGTTAAATCTACAGCTGACTTGGGGGGGGGGGAGAGAAAGAGACAAGAGAAGAGAAAAAATGGAAGATTACTTACCCTAGGATTAGGGAAAATGTAAAGCCCACTCTAAAAATCATGCTAAGCTATTAGCGCCATGCAACCTTATCTTTTATGCAGGCAAACACATGGACTGTAAAGCTGGTAGACATGCTTCCTCCCAGGGCACCCTTCATTCAAACTGAAATATGGAACCACTTGAGCCATTATTGCCAAGGAACGTGACAATACCCCAATATGGAACACATTAGCATCCTGACTAAGAAAATGTGCAGATTTTATTGGGTTGTCACATTAGTTAGTAAGGCACCTTTTAAAATAAATGCTTGCCTGCATAGCCTGTGTGAATCCTAAATTCACTGAGGGGAAGGGCATGGTTGTTCGTTGGCCTTTTTGTGGGTCTCTTTCCTCTCCTTCCCCCCTCCATGCTAGAGTTGAGCTTAACACAACTTTCCTTGCTTCTTAATAAAATATAAGAAGCTGCAAGTGACTCTCAAAGCAATATCCAGATGTTTTCTTCTTACAGAATTCCCCCTTCCTGTGGTGACTTCTCTCTGGGTTTCATTACCACATAGCACAGATGTGGTAACTCACAATAGAAGCTAATTTTTCACAAAAAAAAAAAAAAGCAAATAACACTTTGTTTTCTAAAAAAACATAAGCCTTACTAAGAACACCTGCAGGTTCAAAAATGAAAGTTTCAAGACCTTTCAACTTTTGATAAGAACACACTGGAACCTTGTCAAAATGAAAAGGGCCAGGCAACAATTTCTGCCAATTTTTAGAAACCTAAGTTGCTCCTGGCAGTGCCCTTCACAGGAGACCTTTGTAAGCAATTGAACTAAACGTGACTATTGGACTATGCTCTCCCTTTTCATGGAATCTCAAGAAGTCCTAAATATTATTTCAGGAGTGAAGATATCAAAACTCAAACAAATCAGGATTGAAGAACCAGTTTTCTTTTCCCATGAATCTCCCTCATCGCCATGGAGCATGGCCAGTTCTGCTGCCATTGCCAAAAGCCAGTGCAGATGGTATGAGATGAATAGGTTTCTTAGAAGGCTGTATTTTCTCTCCATGTTTTTTCTGCTACCATCTTGCTCCTACTTTCTTCTCTAATTTTTATTAAAGAAATCTTTCCTAAATCTTTAATGTCACCTACTTTTGAACTGCTGGATTGGCAAGAGGTGGAGCGTGAGACAGGAGCTCACCCCATCCCATGGCAGCAACTGGGTCTTGAATGCGGGCTTGGTTATCATCAGCCCAGCATCCCAGTCTTGTGAGCCACTCCCTCCTTTTTAACAAAGTAAAAATCATAAGAGAAAATATTTATTTATAATCAAATAAAGATAATAAGCAGTAGTAGTAAATAGTGAAAAATGAAAATAGGAAAGGAAAAGAAAGATCATAAAGAAGCAATTTCCAATCTTCTTGACAGTGTAGTTATATATACATTTTTTACTTTACCCTCTTTCTCTAAGTTGCCTCATATTTTCCTTCTTTCCATAAGCTACTCTTTTTAATCTTCAGAGTCATAAATCACAAGTTTGTTTTTCTCTTTTATTCAGCAAAAAGTCCATAAGAGGTTTCCAGTCAGTAATAAATGTAGTCATTGAATTTTTGCTACTCAAATATTCTAATTTTACCATCCTTGCTAGTTCTCTCTCCTTCCTTCTCATATTCATCTTCCTCCTCCTCCTCCATCAATGCTCCCACTGTCTGGAAAAAATACCTTCTGATGGGCAGGGGCCACAGCCTGTTAATAAGATACCACAATCACAATCAGCGATCTCTGGTGCTGGCTCACAAAAAGGTAGTGAAGACCCACAAAAACTGATTGGTCCTGAGCCGTGTTTTTGTTGTTGTTGTTATTGTTGTTGTTCAGATGGAACTTGATAGGTGAAAATTTGCTCCCTTTACTCAACTCCTTGGACAAACTCTGATCTACAGATCAGAGGGACTACAATTAGGACCAGCAAATCCATCGCTAAGTTGGTACACCAGACACCACTTGACCATGATGGACTTACAGCCTCACTTCCACCACAATAGTTAAGTGCATCCTCCATGGTCATTAATTGAGACATCATATAACACCATCTTGCAATTTTACTGCCAGCTTCTCTAGTGACTCTGCTTGTTGGGAACTGGCTGTGAAATGCACAAATGGCAAATGTGACTGTGGGATGCTGTAGCAGTTGTAAATGCCTGCCCAAATCAATCACAATCAGGGACACTGCTGTTATTCATAAGTGTGAGGACAGGTTATAAAGTTACTTTTTCAGTGCCATTGTAATTTCAAACAGTCATAAATTAGGATAGTCATTAAGCAAGGACTACCTACACTGATCTCCTTACCGTATATGGTGCAATTGCCCATCAGACTGTGGCTTTTTCATGACTGTTACTCATGCTGAACACCATGCTAATAAATTTCATATGCCCTTAAATTGGAATGCGTGAATGGGGTCCTGCAGTGTGGTATCAGTCAATCATTTTGAGAACATTTGGAGTGGATAACGGAACATTTGAATTCACATCCAAAGCCAAACAGACTTGTTTTGATTCATGCTACAACTGAAATCAAAGCACATTGCTTCACTCAGAAACCGATCAAACCAACTATCCTGTGCTCAAAGGGGTTCTAATTTAAACATTGCACATTCCTTATAAGAATACATCCATGCATTTATATGAATTTGATTAAAGCTATTGTCATTCAAAAAGTAGCTGGCTATAAAAAAAAATCACTAAAACAAATGGGTTTCATACCTTTTTTTTCTTAACTGATATTTGATATATTTGTGATTAATAACAATCCTATTTAAAACAAACTTTTTAAAAAAGTCTCATGTCAAGAGGCTGCTTTAACCCTTTAATATCGTCGAGGCTGCATCTTTAATCTGATTTTTATGCAAGAGTTTTAGTAAAGTGAAAACACTCTCAGGGAAGGGGTGGGACCAAGGTTTTATCAGGCTTTGAATGGAATTCCTGAAATCAGTCGAATGAAATTAGCCAGGAGGACAAATTAGTAATGACTATGCTGGAATTCAACCCTGCATGTTTGTTTTCTAGCATCCTCGCAGTTTTATATCTCAATAAACCTATGAGGTGGGCTATATTGAAAGGGAGAGGCTACTTTTAAGCCACAGAGTGTGGTTGAGAGCAATGTCTTATTTATCACTAAGGAGCCATTCAGCCTTTTTTTTTCCTTGTGCCTACAGGATGTTCTGACTTGCAATGATGAGAGGGAAACGATAGAGCCAAAATCATGATAGGATCACCTGCCCAAGTTCTGGCCACACATATCCAGTCAAACAATATTTTCCCCAATTAATTGATGGAGTTTAGTGTGAGCAAAGACTTGGTTCCTTTTTGACAAAGTTGCTCCGTTGATGGCACAGATGTCCAGCCCTTCTATGCTTAATGAGGAAACACTGTGCATTTAGATATTTTATCTTGCAGGATGACATTTGTTTTCAGATAAGATGACAAGCAAATGATGTGTCATCTATTGAAATCACTGGCTGGGATCCAAAGTGCTGTTTATCATTCTCCAAATTGTTTCCAAAAGCTGGGGAACTTCCCAAAGGAGTTGCTATAACCTACAAAACCTACAAAGCTGGTGTGAGAAGATGAAGAATGAAGAAACTATTTCTCTTCTGGGCCATTCGGTCCATGACACTATGATTCAAAGTTGGAAATTCTCAAATGTTCTGTAGGGTTATTGGAAGAAAAAAACCCCATAAATGCTGGTATGAAGGACATGAAGTGGTATTTGTGTTTGCTAGTGGAGAATTCCTTAAGTCTAAGTAGAATTTTACAGCATGGTAAAATTCTACTTTTTGATCTCAGTAGAATTCCTGATCTCAGTAGAATTCCTTTGAGTTTCAGAATTAATTATCAGACATCTACAATTGAGCTAGGAATGTGAAAAGAAGGAAGGAAAAGGAAAGGGGGGGGGAGAAGGAAGAAAAGGAAAAAAGGGAAAGAGAATAATCCCAAAACTGGAGCATTGGTACCTCCATAGTAGACCATTCTTTCAGACAGGGTTTTGAGCAAATGTCTAAATCTGTTTTACTAGGTGAAGACTAATTTATGCAATATTTTTTTCCAGCCATGTTCCAAAGTGATTTGTTATTTAAAATAACGAGAACACATAAATACAAGCCTAAGACAGTGACATTTTCACATATTTTGGCTGTTATTTGACCATAGAGAAAAAAAGGCAAAGTCTTTCTGTAGTCAAGCTTACCTCTTGATATAACTGTAATTTCTTGGTAGTGATATGGAACTGGAAGACATTGCCTCTTTCTGGGATTTTTTGCCCCTGTTGTTTCTGACTCTCCTGTTGAGTTTATAGCTCTGGGATTTCCCACTAGTCCCCATCCATCTAATAAGAACCCCAATTTTTAATGTCAGCCAAACTTTACTTGGGACACTTGATAATAGAACCCAGGAATGTTGAGACTCTAGAAAGAGTACAGAGAAGAGCAACAAAGATGATTAGGGGACTGGAGGCTAAAACATATAAGGAACGGCTGCTGGAATTGGGTATGTCTAGTTTAACGAAGAGAAGGATGAGGGGGGACATGATAGCAGTGTTCCAATATCTTAGGGGCTGCCACAAAGAAGAGGGAGTCAGGCTATTCTCCAAAGCGCCTGAAGGCAGGACAAGGAGCAACGGGTGGAAACTAACCAAAGAGAGAAGCAACCTAGAACTAAGGAGAAACTTCCTGACAGTTAGAACAATTAACCAGTGGAACAACCTGCCTCCAGAAGTGGTGAATGCTCCAACACTGGAAGTTTTTAAGAAGAAACTGGACAGCCATTTGTCCGAAATGGTATAGGGTTTCCTGCCTGAGCAGGGGGTTGGACTAGATGACCTTCAAGGTCCCTTCCAACTTTACTATTATTATTATTTTAGTCTTGATCTGACCTACATCCAAGGTTCTGACCTGGCTCATTTTACTTCATCTTATCCTCCCATCTGTATTCTTGTGGATGAAATATATTAGCACCGTGCAAGCCATCTTCCAAGAATCAAAATTATTGTAGTGGGATATAAATGCAACGAATAAAGCAATTAATCCCATAATGTTCATATACTATCAGAAAAACACTACTTCTGCCACTTCAAAGCTTTGGTTACCTACAGGACTAATCAATTAAATCTCTTTTAATACCCACAGTGAACCATCCAATCTTCCCAATCCTTTATACCAAATCTTAGTGCTTTCTATCAAGAGCAGAATCCAAAGGGAAGGTCTAAATATAAGATATTCATGTTATTATTATTATTTTTTAATTCATGCTGTTTTGTGGAATAAGGATTTTCATCTGGTCCTCTGAAAAGCTATTCAATCACCTGTTGGCTATGTTAACCATCTCATAAACTCTACAGTGTATCCTTATAGTATACAATTAGAAGATGGCTCTGAATTGGCTACAGCCTGTTGTCATTTTAAAGCTTTTTACAAGCTGTGTGCACTTTAACCGTCTTCATAAAACTTTGCTTGAACCCTGGTGTCTCAATGTCTCCCTTCTTTTCCTCTTCCCACCCACCTCCTAGGAAAGCTTTTCTCTTTTATGTAGACAGCAAAGTGACTTTTTAGAGCATGGTCTATTGGGAATAATCAGCAATTGTCATGTAAACCTTTCTCCACTTGCATTGGATAGCAACAATCTGTGGTTTCTGGGTCTTCAGCTTGGCAGAAACCTACTCCTTTTGGTTATCTAACTGTTTAATCTCTCTGAGAAAAGATCTATGCAAACATAGTGATAGTACCTTTTGGAGAAGTGGTAAATCATTTGATATATGATTATTGTTCTTGGAATCTTAAGTGAAACATCCACCAAACATGCCTTGTCTAGTTCCTTGCTTGAATTTGTGTTTAATATTATTTCTGCCTGAGTACTTAATGAACCTGGTCAATAAAGTGAGTCTCTTTGGTTACATCTCAGAAAAGGGCAGGGAATAAAACAATCTTTTTACTTTTAAAAGTTTTATTGAGGCTATACGCTTTCAACAATAGATAAACAGAACATTTATAAACGTTTTGTGCTACTTGCAATTTTAAAAGCTGGATTAAAGAACGTACATAGAAAGGTAGTAACTGCAAGCCATTTAAATAGCTTACATTTACCAAGGATAACTCTAGGACTTGCATGAAGTGGGAATTCCTAGAAATTCAATTTAGGCGCCATCACCAAAGCATGTAACAAGAATGAAACTGAAACCTTTAAAAGTAAATTTCTGATACCACCTATGTTTATTTAGAAATAAATCCAACTTGTTTTTTTGGGAAAAAATTTATGTGAATGGCAATAAGATTGCAACCTTATTTAGTATTTTCTATAGTGAGGAGTGGAAACACATGTAACATAATAGACATTGTTAAACAACTTTTTAGCAAACTAGCAAGGATACCAGATTCAATAGAAAATCCATCAATAAGTTTTCCTGATTTGACTTTGGATTCCTGAAATGAGTTTTACCAGTTCTCTCCCATAATGAAGTAAACATAATCCTAAGTATTTTTATTCAGAGTCAAATCATACATCCAATAAAAATAACTACTGTAAAATATCCATAATGTAAGAAACAACAACTATGAAACTCAATAGATGCTGAGTTCTAGAATGTAGATTTATAAATTGCAATTATCATCACTTCCACTAAATGCAAATAATGTACCCTAGTTACTGTGAGCCTACAGCTGTTTGCAATCTACAACAAACTGCTTCCAGAAGTTGCGAATGCTCCAACACTGGAAGTTTTTAAGAAGAGACTGGACAACCATTTGTCTGAAATGGTATAGGGTTTCCTGCCTGAGCAGGGGGTTGGACTAGAAGACCTCCAACTCTATTATTATTGTTATTGTTGTTATTGTTATTGTTACCAAGCTAGACAACCATTTGTTGAGACCTATCATGGACTCTATCAGAATTTTGCTTTCTGAGACTGCAAAACTAGAACCACTGCCAGCTATCCATAGTTTTGGTATTTAAATAGTATGTTATGTTCAACTGAGAGGGTCAAACGGTGCAGGCCTACTACAAGCCAATAACTGTTTAATATATTCCAGAATTACTCTTAAGAGTCTAAGATCTGCAGAGGTTTACGATAGTATTTAAAGCTTTTCCTGATGGGAAGTACCGTATGTGTTAGGGTGCTAAAGAACAAGAAATTCTGTTGGATGATATATTGTTGGTGTTGGGTGTGTGGTGTAATTATCTATGAGTTTAAGTGCTGTGAATAGTTGGTTCTTAACAAACAAAATTTGCACGTATGAACCAATGCCAAGTGAATGTGCTCACTGAAAATTAACGGTCTCAAAATAGCCCAGGTTTTTATTTTTTAGAATATTATTTCTCAACCTGTTCTTTAAGATGTGTGGATTTCAACTCTCAGAATTTCCTAACCAGCATGCTGGAAGGATTCTGGGAGCTGAAGTCCACACATCTTAAATTTTCCCAAGTTGAGATAACACTGCTTTAGAGGGGAAACAGCCATGCTGCTTTGCATGCACTAGATCCCAGTTTCATATTCTGCAGAATGACAAAACAGTACAGTACAATACAGGTAGTCCTCAACTTACGACGACAACTGAGCCCAAAATTTATGTTGTTAAGTGAGACATTTGTTAAGTGAGTTTCGACCCATTTTACAATCTTCCTTGCCACAGTTGTTAAGTGAATCATTGCAGTTAAGTTAGTTAACATGGTTGTTAAGTGAAACTGGCTTCTCCATTGGCTTTTCCTGTCAGAAGGTTGCAAAAGGGGATCACATGACCCCAGGGCACTGCAACCATCATAAATAGGAAACAGTTGCCAAATGTCCGAATTTTGATCATGTGACCATAGGGATGCTGCAATGGTCATAAATGTAAAAAACGGTCATCAGTCACTTTTTTTCAGTGCCATTGTAACTTTGAACGGTCACCAAATGAACTATTGTAAGTTGAGGACTACCTGTTGTTGAAATAATGGACACCATCTATCATTGACAAACAGAACTGCAGAACCTCAGATTTCAAGGCAAGATGATGCTTGCTGAGATGAGAAAGTGCCAACTCAGTAAATCAAACCCCCTGCTCGGTCCCTTTCAACTCTATTGTTCTATGTTTTATGTTCTATGTTCTACGTTCCATGTTCTGTTTTATGTTCTATATTCTACGTTCCATGCTCCATGTTCTACATTCCACGTTCTATGTTCCATGTTCTAAGTCCTAAGTTCCATGTTCTGTGTTCTATGTTCCACGTTCCATGTTCTAAGTCAGTGATGGCGAACCTTTTAGAGACCGAGTGCCCAGGCTATGCCTGGGGGAGCCTCTCCTCCGGGCAGGCTGCTGGTGAGGGGGTTGCGGGGAGGCGGGGCTGGGGCAACGGCATGTGTGCCCTCTCTGTGTACCGAGTACCACCTCTGGAACTGTTCTACGTTCTACATTCTATGTTCTATATTCTACATTCCATGTTCTACGTTCTATGTTCAAAGACTCTTTCCTGGGATGACAAGGCAAATGTGGAAGGCAGCTGTACAGCACCACAAAAAATTGTGGCTATTGTAACTGCAGAGAGGTGCTACAGCTGTTCCTGTGCACACCATATCAGCTTTTTGGTCTTGGAATTTGAAATGCTACACATTTGCAGAGAATATGTGACCCTTGCCTTGACAACGAGTTGATGATCATCCCAAAGCATCTTCATTTTATGCAACTATAGCCAGAGATGTTTAGATCCTGGAGGTTCTTTTGTGACAATATTACATTTGAATGATAATCAAAACTAGTCGTCCCCCCCCCGCTTTTGCCATTTAGAATAGTAAAACCAAGGAAAAGTTTTGCAGCATGCTTCTGCTGATCTGCTAAACTTATCTTCGCTCTTCAGTTTTTAGTTTCTTTATTTCTTTTTGTAAATAAAATAAAATAAAATAAAAATCAAGAGACTGTGGCTATGATGCAAAGTGGGGACTAATTAGCAACTGGCAATTTGTGTATTTTACCCTGGATCCTATTGCCAGTGGGCCTCCCCTTTAATCTTCTGCTTGACGAATCTTATGTTAAGGCCAATAAAACCAACTGCCTTACTTCAGCTCT
>NW_015387233.1:0-9388 GCF_001527695.2 Protobothrops mucrosquamatus | reverse complement strand
CTTTATTTCTTTTTGTAAATAAAATAAAATAAAATAAAAATCAAGAGACTGTGGCTATGATGCAAAGTGGGGACTAATTAGCAACTGGCAATTTGTGTATTTTACCCTGGATCCTATTGCCAGTGGGCCTCCCCTTTAATCTTCTGCTTGACGAATCTTATGTTAAGGCCAATAAAACCAACTGCCTTACTTCAGCTCTTATCTAGCGTTGAGCAATTATCAAGAGGCAATTATCTAACTGCAAGCCCAGTGACCATGAAAGATAAGTAGTGACAAACATACAGCTCTTTTCCTACTTTTCTTCCTTACCTTCTTCTAGAATAGAAAAAAAGAGACTCTGTTAAAATCAAACAGCTGCAGAACGTACTATTTCCCCCCCCCCTTGGTACAGCCCTTAAAAAAGTTTCTTGCAGTTGATAAGCGAGGGATTGTTTTCATCTGTCCTTCCAAATGGAAGTCATTTAGCACCTCCAATCCAAAGGCCTCGGTACAGCTGTCCTTCGCATTCCTCAGTTATTCTGCAGCAGTCAGATATTAAAACCATGAGGAAACAAGGGAGAGTTGAATCTAGAAAGTGACAAACGCTGGATCCTCCTTGTACAAAATTTGGGAAATGAGACCAGATGGTCGCACCATAAAAAGTGGCCTACAATCTTCCGTCCTCAGAGAAATCTCGAGTTTTCAAAGCAAGAAGGATAACTTGGAACCAGGGGGAGAAATGAAACACAAGTTAATACTGAATTTAATCCACTAGATGGTGCAAAAGGAATTCTCACTTGGTACTAGAAAAGTATTCAAAGCTCTTTGGGAAGGCTCATCAGGGCTGTGATGGCATCTCTTAGCCTCCATGAAGGTGCTCATGTTTTATGCTCAAGCTTCTTTCTTTTTTTTAAGCAGAGAATTCAGAAGATGCTGCTTGCTGCTAATGTTTACTTACAAATCAATGTCATACGAAGCAAGTAATCATTACGGGGCAGTTTTAATGTGTTAATTAAATAAATGGACCCATGCCTTAAAGAGCTGAGTCTAGCAGTGATGGCAGACCTACTTGACGTGCGCTACTGCCTTTGGAAGACTTTTAACCGGTTTGGAAGACTTTTAACCGGTTGCAGTTTTTTTCCCTCCCTGAAATCAATGCAAAATACGACATAACTAAACAAAATCCTGTTGATTTCAGCACAAACCAAATGGGTATTTCTTGTTCCAACAGTCCGTGTCTGCCCTAAATAATGGTAGGCATTACAGCTTTATGTCTCAACTGGTGAATGTTTTCCAAATCTATATTGGGCTTATAGATTGGCAGCTACTTTGATATCAATTTGGCAGAATAATGAACAGAGTTGAAATAACTACGAGTTAGTTTAGGAGCTAGGTGCTTTGGACAGAACGACGAAAGCAGTGTTGCAGCAATGTACCACAAGCTCTTCCCTTTTTTACATGTTTACTTACAAACATGTAAAAGAGGAAAGAGGGAGGGGAGGAAAGGGGAGAGGGAACAGCTAGATTTTTAGTATTGTTTATATGATTTGGTCCTATTTCTGTTCTCCCAACACCCCTATCAAACATATTTGAAGGGCATCATTCTAGGAAAGCACCATTCAGTGGAGTTGATCTTTTTATTGGATCCCAGTTTCCTATTTACCCTTTGGACATGTCTTTGGAGCATAATGGGATGTGATGTAAATGTACACATTTATTTTTTAAGTCTTGAAAATGGCTAGAAAATGCCTTTAAGATTTTTGTAACATGTAATAGAGAGCATGCCAAGTCCTGATTATTTATGGAGATTCTCAATCATCCAGGTCATGATTGTCCCAAAAGTACTTTTTCCAAAAGGCAACCGGACTTCATCTTTTTTTCCCTTTGAAAATATTTAATTTCTCATCCAAGAAGCTTGGATGAGAAGCAAAACATTTTCAAAGGAAAAAAAAAACCCAAGAAAGTCCAGTTGCCTTTTGGAAAAAGCATCTTTGAGAAATGCTTTGTTGTTATTAGTTGCGAAGTTGTGTCCGACCCATCGCGACCCCATGGACAATGTTCCTCCAGGCCTTCCTGTCCTCTACCATCTTCTGGAGTCCATTTAAGCTCACGCCTACAGCTTCAATGAGTCCGTCCAGCCACCTCATTCTCTGTCATCCCCTTCTTCTATTGCCCTCAATCTTTCCCAGCATTAGGCTCTTCTCCAGTGACTCCTTCCTTCTCATTAGGTGGCCAAAGTACTTGAGTTTCAACTTCAGGATCTGGCCTTCTAAAGAGCAGTCAGGATTGATCTCCTCTAGGACTGACTGGTTTGATCGCCTTGCAGTCCAGGGGGACTCGCAGGAGTCTTCTCCAGCACCATAGTTCAAAGGCCTCAATTCTTTGGCGCTCAGCCTTTCTTATGGTCCAGCTTTCACAGCCATACATTGCAACTGGGAAAACTATGGCCTTGACTATACGTACTTATCCTGAGTTAATTATGAAGACAACTTTTTTAAATGCTTGCCCTGCTGTGATTACTGACCACCCTATTTAATGCTCTTTTGTTTTTGACAAGCAATCCTGGAAGGTATCTTAATATTATAAGTAGCTCTTTATCTAAAGAAAGTTTCCTGTGAGTTGTCCAGATAAGTTTAGCAACAATCAGCGGCTGTAGAAGAACCTGTGGCAGAACCTGTGGGTGGAGTTAAAAGAGAGATCAGCTTAGAATCCCTACATAGTCAATAACTAAACTAAGTCCAACCTCCCTTGAATTCTGTTGACCCGTATCTAACTCCAAGCAGGTGCTGGCTGTTAGTTGAGAAGATTCCTGTGAATAGGCATGAGTAGCAATAAATCAGTTTAATTGGACTTTCACCTGAGGACCAGATCTTTTGTACTTGACAGTAGCCACATGTCAGGGATTGTAATGATCCTAAAGTGCCCAAGTGGTCAGATTAACCTCATAGATTAAGAACTTCCATTTGAAAATGAATCCAGTATGGACTCCGTGCCAGAAAAATAAGCCTTAAAAGGTTGCCTTTCCTTACACAATAAATAGCCCAGTAGATGTTTCATATTGATTTGTTGGGCATTTAAAGTGCTGTGTTTTATCTCACTGAACACTTAGCAAATTTGTCATGATTGTATTTAGCAGGGCAACCGCTCATTATTTATTTCCCCAAACCTTTCTGGCATATTGCTTAAACCCTTATTACACCTTGGGTAAGTTACTATTACATTACGAAGGAATGATAATGCCCTTTCTGCTTAAATAAGCATGACAAAATAACAACTCTGTTCAGGGGAGGCTCCATTGAAAGGGAATACCCCACTGCCAAATGCAATTCACTTTGTGGCTGGTAAAACTTGAATCCCATTCAAAAAGATTTGGAACGTCTTGTTGCTATTTAAATGGGCAAGCATGTTCTCTGGGATTTGTATCTTGCATCTTGCAAAATCAAGCAAACAATTCCTTGGAGAAAGGGAAAGAAGTCTAGTTCCAGGTATTGTGATGAAATTCTACTGTATTTATAGTGTGATCTGTCCATGATATGTACATTGATCCTTGGACAATGGACGGCAACATCCAGATAAAGATATACATCTAATAATCATTACCATTCATCATCAATATCATTTTAGCCATTCTCCATCCACTGCAGGATGAAGGCCTCTTCCACCTGTTTCCAGCCCATACGGTCCTGAGCTTTTTTTTGCCAATTGGGCCCGCAATACTTTTTGATGTCATCGATCCATCTTGATTTAGGTCTCTTTCGTGGAAGCTTTTTATCAATTGGGGTCCACTTTGTGACTGCCTTGGTCCACCTACCACCAGTTCTTCTTGCTATGTGACCAGCCCATTTCTGTTTCAATTCTTTTACTCTCTTGATGATATCATATACTTTCGTTTGTTCTCTAATCCAGAGGTCCCCAACCTTTTGGGTACCAGGGACCGGTTCTGTGGAGAAAGGTTTTTCCACGGACCGAAGGATGCGTGGTTTTGTGTACTGCTTGCATCCCCCGGATGGGGCTTTGCTTGTTTGTGTGGACCGGTTGCTGGCATGCCGTGGCCCAGTACCAGTCCATGGACCGGGATTTGGGCAGCCCTGCTCTAATCCATGTGCAGGTCTTTCTATCTTACAATCATTGCCATTATCATCTTGAAAAAGCTAAGCAGGGCAACTACTAGGAAATGCCACGGTTGTAGGTTAGACAGGAAAATCAAAAGAACATCCTAAGAAAAGGCAAAAATTATATTATTGTACTGTTGAAAAAGCAGTGTGTTGGGTGTTTGTGGAGTCACCAGAAGTCATGCTCAGCTTTAGAGACGCTTATCTTTTACTTTTGATCCATGGGAAACTATCAGAGAGAACGTTCCTAGTGCTACCAATTAAAAGGATTGTGTTTATCTATTCAGCCTTTCTCTCTTCCCTAACGATTTCACACTAAGTTAAAAGAAGAAGGGGTGGGAAAACAGGCCATGAAATCCAAGATGAATATTGCTTTGGCCCTCTATAATATTAGATGTCTAGCTCAGAGCAACTGGAGGCTCTTTGTTTCAAGAGCTGCATGTAATGAGAATTACTCAGCAGTAATCATTACAATCATTACAAAGTCAATCACATTTGTTTATCTTTCTTGGTCATGTGTTCCTTTTGTGTTCATTATCTCCATAACAAGTCACCTCTACAAAGATTTCTTTTCCTGCAGAAACACAGAAAGAATACGGGGACTCAATAAAGAAGACCGAAGATAAATCAACATAGTTTCCTGTTATTATTCTTAAGAGAGGTTCCTCTTTTCTTGACAAAAACCATATCAAAGAAATCAAGTACGGGAGGTTTATCTTACCTAATGTCACAGGTCCAAAGAATTAAACCCTTCAATAACAGGTTATCTAGAACTTCCAGTTGGTTTGGGAAAGACTATAATAGCAGTTACAACTGTCTTAATAGTTAGTCCCTTCTGATCAGGAGGGGAGTGAATTGTATATGCTATGTAGTATCTATTTCAGAAGTAGAGAAAGATGGAATTAGACAAGTAATTCATTTGGGTGCGCAAGCGTAAGAGGAAATGCTAAACATGGCTTTTCCTAAAAAATAGTCTTCATATTAATTTCATTTCTGTAATACGGTTTATTTAAGACAGTTTATTAATAGCCTCTTTGCTAATAGGCACACAATACCTTATATACAAGTAAAAGGACAGATTTTGCTGTTCAATTATCCCATTCTTATATGTTTGGTATTGTTAGGCAGTTATGATTCTCTCAATTGTGAGTCTTTCACACCTTCTGAGTTGAGGTGCTAGCCAACTATCCTTGAACTATTAGCAAGTTACTAGCATAAAATCTGCTGTCTCTATTATCAATCCAACACATCTATTATGAGAGAAGTGTACAAAAGCAGTCAATCAAATGAAAGTTTGAACTACCTAGGTATCTTTTGAGCAGAGTAGTGAACAGGAGTAACAGGTTTAATTATTAATTTTGCCATTGTCCCATTGTGTGCAGAGAGGGTTCAAGGCCTATAAGTAGTCCTCGAATTACCACCACAATTGACCCCAAAGTTTATCTTGCTAAGTGAGACATTTGTTAAGTGAGTTTTGCCCCATTTTACGACCTTGCTTGCCACAATAGTTAGGTGAGTCAAAGTAGCTGTTAAAAATTAGCAGCCTGGTTGTTAAGTGAATCTGAATGGATTTTGCTTGTCAGAAGGTTGCGAAAAGGGATCACATGACCCCAGAGGACTGCAACCGTCATAAATATGAACCAGATGCCAAGCATCTGAATTTTGATCACATGGCCACCGGGATGCTGCAACAGTCGTAAGTGTGAAAAACGGTCATAAGTTACTTTTTTCAGTGCCATTGTAACTTTGAACGGTCACTAAACAAGCTGTTGTAAGTCAAGGACTATCTGTAGTTGTTCCCTGGGTTTCACAGGCCTAATTTACATAATTGTCTCTATAAACAATTGCTCCCATTTTTAACGGTGTCCCTCCTTCCTCATCAAATATTAATTCACGTCTACATTCCATACATAGGACCTGTATTGTCAAAGTCAGCTGGTGGTGTCACATGATGCCGTGTGAGCTGCCAATTCCAGTATTGTTTTTTAGGCTTTTTTTTTTGGGGGTCTAAATGAATTATCGTGCATCCTCTTAATTGTACTGAACAAATTACATTTGTCAAGGTCTATCTTGGTAAATAAATAACTGGAGACACATGGATGAGTATTTATGCTGCTCAAGGTCTCTTGTTCCATTTGTGGGAACCAGATGAGCATGAAACAAAAGAGAACTTTCCTCTAAAAGCAATTATCTCCCTGCGTTCCCATCAGGATAATTATATTGCAGGGAATTCTAAGAAGCTGTGGAAGTAGACCTGAATAGTTAAAAGCGACACTGGCTAAATTGTTATGCAAAAGTTAACAGACAGTGCTACCACTGGGCCTGTTTCTCCTATTCAGAGGAACTTGCGCACGGCATTGGGCAATGTTAGCATGAAACAAAAGTTGCATTAGGAAAAACAGTTGTGATATGAAGCATGAGCTAAAAGGGTAGACGAAACCTATACAAGCTCGGACTTGACTGCTGCTCTTAGAGGCTTAGAAAGATTGAAAGCCCTTTTCTTTAAAAGTTAACCATACTTCCTTCAGAACTGCTTACCAAACAATTCTTTGTAACTTCAATAATTGTGATTTATTTTAGTTTTTGGTTGATAAACTCAGACTAGGTAGGACATCACAACATTCCTTGTTCTTGCCAACGGGGACTTTGGCATGTTACCAAAAATAGCTCTAGGGCTGAGCGGGTGTCACACCTTGGAGAACCAAAGAGCCCAATATATAACAAGGTAGGGACATCCTGAAGAGCATGGCTTCTGGAATTCTTTTTTTCTTTCTTTTTTATCAGGAGGGGCCATCTTTATCTTCTTTCACATAATAGAATAATGTTGCATTTCTGGGTATATTTCCATGTTGGATGTATGTGTGCACTGGGAAGTACAGAGCAGTCTGTGTATGTTTCTTATTTGATCAGTAACTAGGAGGTAGGGGTTTTGAATAGAGAAGTCAGCAGAACTTATTCCATGGAAATGAATTGGAATATTTTCCTAGGTTTCTCTCTCTCTTTCTCCCACACCCCTCTCATCCCTAGTCTTAGCTGACTCGTTTTTTGAATTCAACCTCTTTTTTCCCCCCTGGCTTTTTCCTAATCCCATATGTGGTCCTGTTCTGTTCTGTTCTGTTTTCAGGGAGTTATCCTACTGAGGGGTGGACAGAATCCTAACCTCTTTTACACAATTTCTTTTAAACATCGTATAGGGTTGGAATGAATAAACATGAAAACATTATCTAAAGCCTGGAATTAATCCTGCTTCATCAATGGATCAAGCGAACACTGACTCATTAATCTATCTCCAGTACTGTTTTAAACATAAAGTCTGGTTCTTAAAAATAGGAGGAGAAAGGTTGGAGTAAAAGTTATTCCCAGACTTCAAAGAACTCTCCCACTTCACAGAACAAGTGTATATTCTTAAATAAACCCCCTTAAATTTTTTTAAGAAGAAACCCCCTAAAGACTGCAGAGGGAAATTTCTTGGGTATTTTGAATGTAAAGGCCCTCTTCATCACAAATCTTGCATTAGATCTTACAATATCTGAGATAAGCACTCTCCTCTTAGAAATAGATTTTCTTACCAAAGCTATTCATTTAACCAGGCTAGTTAATGGTTCAGCAGTATCCATATCGATTGAGAAACTACTGAACTCTTGTCTATATGTTCACCCTGCAGCAATTAAAACTAATTCTGGTAATATGGATATCCCAGATATTTGCAAGCAATGTGAAATCTAAGTCAGGATCAGGAGCATTTTTAATTATAAAGTGTCCTGCAACTGTCACCATGAAATGTCAAGCAGATGCACACTCCATTTAGGGATGAATTCTTTCCTTAATCTTCAGGCATTCAGTCTGTCCAATGCTGTCTTGATGCAACAAGAGGTCTATGATCGTTTTAGTGCTGCCATTATCTTGGAGCAGGCTCCCAAATTATCTCTATTTTTTTCCTCTATCAATCATCATACAGATATGAGCTGTGGTGGTACAATTATGAGCCGTGATGGCGCAGTGGTTAGAATGCAGTATTGGAGGCTAATTCTGCCGACTGCCAGCAGTTCAATCTCACTGGCTCAAGGTTGATTCAGCTTTCTATCCTTTTGAAGTCAATGATGAAATGAGGACCCAGAACATTGGGCCCCCGAATGCTGACTCTGTAAACTGCTTCGAGAGGGCTGTAAAGCACTATGAAGCGGTATATAGTCTGAGTGTTATTGCTTTTGCCATTTACCCATGAAAGGCTGAAACTAATCTGAGTTGCAAAAAACTGGATGACCAGTAGGTGACAGGAGAGGGAAAGAGAAAGACAACCAACACTCTAGGACTTCACTGTCATCTAGAAGTAGCCCCAATTTTTGCTATCCAAATATGATAACCCTAAAATAACAAATAATATTGCACAGCATTTCTATTGGTCCACTTTTGACTAACTGTATTCAGTGAAGGCATAAGTGCAAACACTCTGGATGCAATAAATTAGAGAGAGGGAGGGAGGGAGGGGGGAAAGAGGGAAGGAGGTAGGTCTTTGTAGGTCTACTGAGTACCAATAAGTACCAATAAGTACCAATGAAGCAATGTTCATTTGATGAAAAACCCAAGAACAGGAGGAACTAAGTTAAAAGGCAACTCAGCAGCAAAACAGTGATCATGATTGTTTGAGCACCAGTTCTGTTAAAACAACATATTAGTGATTGTGGCTTAAGTGTGGATCTCATGTTCTCATCAGACATAACATATACCCAAGGAGAATTCAGAAGGTCTATTTTACATAGATCTTTTTTCTTCTTTGGAAGATGTAAGAAGATGGGGTTTCCTAAAAAAGCAACTTTTTTAATGAACAGACTCTTACAACTTTTATAAATGATTACAGTTTATATCTTCCACAGAAAAGAAGATTTTCAAAAACCAATTGGCCTAAAAACGGTAACATTTTAACTCTGAGGTTTTGAAATACAATACTTAAAATTTACTTTTATTTATAAACACACCCCTTCAATTCAACTGGACTCCAGGCATTTTTCCCTCCCCTATTTTGGGGTCATGGTTCACATCTTCCAATTAACTTGGAAGATGTGATTTACCTCCGGTTTCTTTTTCCCGGGCTTTCCTCATTCTCCTCCCCTTTCACTGTTGCCTGATTTAACTATAAAAATACCAGACAGTTCTGCATATTGTCAAAGCAAGAATATACAGTATTTGCAGCGTTGACAGCAGTTTGCAATGTATATAATAAAGCCCTTGTTATACAGGTAGTCCTTGACTTATGACCACAATTGAGCCCAAAATTTCTGTTGTTAAGTGAGTCATTT
>NW_015387232.1:370505-397895 GCF_001527695.2 Protobothrops mucrosquamatus | reverse complement strand
CCCCCCCCAAGTCCTTGCGTTGATGGGATTTGAGTTTTCCCATGTGCTCAGACCCAGCTTCCTTTGGTTCAGGTGACACTTTTCTTTGTTTTTCTTTAACAACTTGTTTCTTTTTTTAATTACCTTCAGCGATTTATATGTATGCCAGGACAAAGCCAGCTGAATGCTAGGAAAACCATCCTAATATAGGATCTATTCGACAGTGCAACTAATTACCAGGGAATGTGGAGATCTCTCCCCTTCATTGGAGGTCTCAAAGCAAAGACCAAGCCTAGCACTGATGATGTTACCTAGTTTGGTAATGAAACGTCTGCCAGGAAAAGACACCGAGCTTAGAGCAGTGGTTCTCAACCTGTGGGTCGGGATCCCATTTGGGGTCGATCGACCATTTCATGGGGGTCGCCAAGCAAGGCTGTCCGCCATTTTTTTTGTCCGCCATTTTTTTCCCCTTTTCCGGCGGGTGCCTTACCTCCCTTGGGCTGGGCCAGCTGGTAGTCGGCCTGCTCCGTCTCTGCTGCTTGCCAGCTACGCCTCGGCCAGCGCAGGGGGCGGAACCACGCATGCGCGGTGCTCCCGGGCAGGGAAAGTCCTCGACTTACGACCGGTTGGGTAGTCCTCGACTTACGACCGGTTTAGTCCTCGACTTACGGCCGGTTTAGTCCTCGACTTACGACCGGTTGGGGTCGCGGCATTAAAAAGGTTGAGAACCACTGGCTTAGAGAGTGCCAAGGACCCTACAGTTCAACCCTGAGCTACAGATATTCTCTTCTGTTGGCGAAGACCAACTTCCCTCTTTTGGAGATGCTCTCTTTTTAGTTCCTGTCTCAGATGCCTTAAGGATCCCTTCCCATTTTTACCGTTTATATATAGAATAGAGCTAGAAGGGACCTTGGAGGTCTTCTAGTCCACCACCACCCCCGCTCAAGCAGGAGAACCTATACCATCTCAGACAAGTGACTGTCCAATTTCTTCATAAAAACCTCCAGTGATGGAGCATCCACAACTTCTGGAGGCAAGCTATTCCACTGGTTAATTGTCCTCACTGTTAGGAAGTTTCTCCTTAATTCCAGGTTGCTTCTCTCTTTAATCAGTTTCCAACCATTGTTTCTTGTCCTGCCCTCTGGTGCTTTGGAAAATAACGTGACCCCCTCTTCTTTGGGGCAGCCCCTCAGATACTGGAATACTGCTATGTCACTCCTATTTCTTCTTTTCTTTAGACTAGCTAGCCAAACCCAAGTCACAGACAAATGCCCTTTTCATCCTGAGATTGTGAATGAAAGCAACTTAATTTCTTTCTTCCTATTAGCTGCATGGAAGGAATCCTAGCTATTTGGGGCTTGTGACTACACCCTTTTGTTTCATTTAAGCACAACGGCAATGTTTACATTCATTCTGTCTTGGGGCCTCACTGAATTTAATATAGGTAGTCCTCAACTTATCACCACTGAATCCAAAATTTCTGTTGCTGAGGGAAACGCTTGTTAAGTGAGTTTTGCCCCATTTTATGACCTTTCTTGCCACAGTTGTTAAGTGAATCATTGCAATTGTCAAGTTAGTAACGCGGTTGTGAAGTGTGAATCTGGCTTTTCCATTGGCTTTGCTTGTCAGAAGGTCAGAAAAGCAGATCGCACGGCCCCAGGACATTGCAACCGTCATAAATGTGAGTCAGTTGCCAAGCATCCGGATTTTGAACAAGTGACCATAGGGATGGTGCAACAGTTTTAAGTGTGAAAAGCGGTCACAACTCCCTTTTTTCAGTGCCGTTGTAACTTTGAATGGTTACTAAACAAATTGTTGTAAGTCAAGGACTACCTGTAGAGTGAATAGGTAGTGTACAAGGACAGACAATCATCATTACTATAAAATCCTACCTGTATCCTACCTCAACACCAGTTAAGCTTTCAAGATACTGACACAGATTTGCATAGCAAAATTATTGAGTGTGTACACTAGTGTTTCTCAATCTTAGCAACTTTAGGGTGTATGGACTTCCAACTCTGAAAATTCCCCAGCATGGCTGGCTGGGGAATTTTTGGAGTTGAAGTCCACACATCTTAAAGTTGCTAAGGTTGAAAAACACTGCTCTATGCATACTGTGTACATAAGCACTGTGCACATCCATATTCTAGATCTAGAGATTCTTGATTCAGACCTTATCCCGGGATAAAGTATAGATCAGAGGTGGGGAACGATGGCCCCTATATGACTTGTGGACTTCAACTCCCAGAATCCCTCAGCCAGCTATGCTGGGGAATTCTCGGAGTTAGTCCATACATCTTAAAGTGGCCAAGGTTGAGAAAGGTTGGCTGGCTCAGGAATTCTGGGAGTTGAAGTCCACAAGTCATAAAGGAGCCATCGTTCCCCATTCCTGGTATAGATGCTGGAGAGATATCCTGGAGACTTAAGGATTAGATCAGTGATGGCGAACCTATGGCATGGGTGCCAGAGGTGGCACTCAGAGCCCTCTCTGTGGGCATGTGTGCCGTCACTCCAGTCCTAGGCCTTCAGCTGGGTTTTATAAAACCGTTTCGCTTTAGGCCTTGGCCGCTGTGTACAAAAAAAAAAGGTTCAATCAATCAGTCAATTTCAACTTCTCGCGGGAAAAAAAAGATCTTGCAAAGTTGGAATTGATTAATTGAACTTTTTAGTCCCACCCAGTCTGCTGTTACCACCGCGGCCACCGCCACCCAATGGGCCACAACCACCCAATGGGCCACACCCACCTGGCACCCGACGATGCATAAGTGGGTTTTGGGTTGCAGTTTGGGCACTTGGTCTCTAAAAGGTTCGCCATCATTGGATTAGATCCTGGGTGAAAAATGCCTATGTATGTTAAACATTGGAAGCCTGAACTCACAGTCGGATGGCAGCCCGTAGTTGCAACCGTTCTGGGCTCTCGGTCTGATTCATACTAAACAGGGTGCTGTCAACATAGGCAAATGTCTCCAGCGAAGATGAGGAAGATGCTGCAGCTGCAATGAAGAGCCACCTGCCAAGATACTACAAAGACGAGAATTTGGTCACTTCAGGTCAAATTAAGAGAGCACGCAAGTGTGATTCTAAGTCCCCAAGCTTTGTTCTTAGGCAAAACCATTACAGGTAGTCCTCGACTTACAACAGTTCATTTAGTGTCCGCCCGAAGTTACATCACTGAAAAAAAGTGACCATTTTTCTCACTTGCAACCATTGCACCATCCCCATGGTCACGTGATCAAAATTCAGACAGTTGCCAACTAACATTTAGGACGGTTGAAGTGTCCCGGGATCACGTGATCACCTCCTGCGATCTTCTGACACGGGTAAACTAGATTCATTTAACAACCGTGCAGCTAATTTAACAACTGCCGTGACTCGCTTAACAACTGTGGCAAGAAAGGTCATAAAATGGGGTAAAACTCAACAAATGTCTTGCTTAGCGACATAAATTTTGGGCTCAATTGTAGTCGTACGTCGAGGACTACCTGTATTTAGAAAAGGACAGTTCTTTCTCCAGCAATCATGTCTTCTGAACATGTTTTCAACCCCCAGAACACAAAATATTGTCAGTTCAGGGTTGGAAGTGAAAATAGAAAAGAGTGGGTGAGGAAAGGACTAAGCCTTTCAACAGCTTTCTCGTTACTAAAAGTAGAATTCCGTGTAATTTGGCAAATTGAATGATGGCGTGTCAATGAAACAGAAAGAAATAAGCAAAATAGTCTCCACCCAACATTGCTTTTCCTAAGGAAAATTACCTATTTGGCCTTCTGTATCTGCTAATTACAGATTCACTCCTTGGACAATCATTTTAAATAGATATTCTCACGTGCACCGTATATACAGAAGGAGTCATTAAAAAAGATTCCTATCTAGTTATGTCATGGTTATACGGTAGCTTCACAGCATACATAAACATCAAGCATGTATTAGAGAACATAGAATATAGAATTATAAGGCTGAAAGGGACCTCAGAAGTCATCTAGTTCAGGGCTTTTCAACCTTTTCCCCCTTTGTACCACTTTTAGGATATGGCAGTATCCGAGTACCACCAGTCGCCTAGCAAGGTGTCAAAAACTTGATGACCCCCCAAAAAAGGAAAAAAGTGATAAAGTACAGGTAGTCCTCGACTTACAACAGTTCGCTTAGTGACTGTTCGAAGTTACAATGGCACTGAAAAAAGTGCCTCCCAAGGCACAGCCGAGGAAGACACCTGCCTGCCCACCCGGCGGCGCTCTTCCTCCTGTCCAAGGTTTCCATTGTTGTGAGCATTTCTGTTAAGGATTGGCAGCGGGGGTGGTGTGTGGGGGTGTTTGGTTTTTATTCCCCGTCGTCTGCTGGGTGGTTGCAGCAGGTTTTGGTCACTTCACATGACCCTGGGACACTGTGACCGTCATAAATATGAATCAGTTGCCAAGCATCTGAATGTAAATCAGAAGACCCTGGAGATGCTGCAACATTCCAGCTGATCGGCGCTATTTCTGGGCTGAGCAGAAGCGCCAGGATCAGTGCTGTTTTCCAGCTGATCGGTGCTTCTTCTGGGCTCAGCAGAAGCATCAGGATCAGCGCCAAGCTCCAGCTGGAGCCTGGCACTGATCCTGGCGCTTCCCCTGAGCCCTGACAGCCCTGCAGCTCCAGCCATCTCTCACTCAGGCTTGTGCAGTGCTGCCACTGATTCAGCTCTTTCCTCTCCCCCGCTACCAATTTTCTAGGATGGTTGCGTACCACCTGCCAGGTGCCAATGTACCACAGGTGGTACCCGTACCACTGGTTGAAAAGCCCTGATCTAGTCCAACCACTTCCTCAAGGCAGGAGATCTTATACCAGTGGTGGCGAACCAGAGGCAGCACTCAAGAGCCCTCTGTGGGCACGTGCGCTGTCGCCCAGCCCTGCCTCCCCCCCGCGGCCCCCTCATCACCAGTCCCCCCAGAGGAGAGTCACCCTGAGCACGGCCCACACGGAGCAGCACAGCCAAGAACATGGCAGCTGGGCAGCGGGGACAAGACTCCGCCCTCTCACCCCATCGCGCACAGTTGATGCTGCAGGGTGCAGGCGGAAGGCATGGCTGCCATGGTGCTGCTGGGCTGCCTGGGCAATCTGTGGTGAGTGGCCCTGTGGGCGGGCAGGGGACGGGCGGGCTGGGACAGGGGGCGGAGCCGGGACAGCATGGGGGCGGGGCGGTTTTTGGGCACTCAGTCTCTAAAAGGTTCGCCATCACTGTCTTATACCATCTCGGTCAAATGGTTGCCTAATCTATTCTTGAAAACCTCCAGCAACGGAGCACCCACAACTCCAGGAGGCAAGCTATTGATGAATTGTTCTCAATGTCAGAAAATTTCTTACTTCTAGGTTGGATCTGACTTTAACAAAGCTTCCACCCATGACTTCTTGCCCTGCTTTTGGGTGCTTTAGTCGATTCTCTCTTCTCTGCGACAGCCCCTCAAGTACTGGAAGACAGCTATCATGTCACTCCTAATCCATCTCTTCGATCGGCTAGTTGCCCTTTTTAAAATGTTTTGCTATCTTTAGGTTTTTTTTAAAGATTTATCTGATAAAAATCTTCAGAAGAACTGAAAGCCCGTGCAGTCTTCCATTGATTAGAACTTTCTCCCCATAGATTAATCCAGCTATTGGTTTTTTTTATGAAGGTGAACACAAAACCACAAACCATCTTCACTCACTGTGATTTAAAGAACCTTCCCAAACTGTTGCTTGAACTGAATTGAATACTTTATTTGGTTAAGTGTGATTAGACACCCGAGGAATTTTTCTCTGTATTTCCGTATTCATCTCCATTTTCTAGATGCGACAGCTTAGTTGAGTATTCTAATTAATCCCAACATGCCTGGGGTGATCAGATTGAAGAAACCTGGTCTAGATATTTCTGGACCAAACCATAAACTGTGAACGATTAAACAAAAAGCTTTCCAATCACGGACAGGAGTTCCCAGGTTCCAGAAGTGGAACTCAGGATAAACTCTGGTTTGTTCATTGCTTTTGTCGCAGCAACTCCGAAAGCAAAAACATACTTTTGGTTTTGCTCCTTCCCCCCCCCCCAAAAGTCTAAGGCCATATTATTTTCAATAAGACAGATGACAAAAGAACTTTCCTATAAATTATGGTCTGCATTAGTTAGTAGAAAAGTATGCAGTATTTGCGACGCTGACCTTAGGCAGCAAAATATCTTGATCTTGACTGGTCTTGCTTCAGTTGAAACTGCTTTTAATTGGGAACATTTTTTTTCCTGCCTCTTTCCAGAAACGCCACCCTTGACATTTAAATCATATCAACACTAGATTGCATTTGCAAAGGATTTTTTTTAAACCAAGGTTGAAACCGGTCTCAAAAAGTGGGCTTTCCTGCCCCCCCCGAAAGCTATGCATTTCCAACCCAATTCTTTTCAGTATTGAGGATTGAGGTAGCAAATCAATTGTATAAATAAACAGTACATGTTAGCAAATCTCATCACAGAGTTAGTTAGTTTGAACACTGAGATTTATACAACTTAGGTTCACCAACTATGGTGGTTAAGTCTGGTAAAGTTAGGTTCTGGTTTGAGACTTTTCTTATCCTTGGAAGTTTACAGGGTGATGTGGGCCAGCTATTCCTTCTCATCCCAATATACCCCATTGATCTGTTGTGGGAAAAAGCTGGGGAAGGAAGTGCTATATATGCCTGGAGCACCTGGAGGAAAGGTGAGATAGAAGTGTAATAAAAGAATAACCACAATAACACACAGTACATTTT
The DNA here is from genome assembly GCF_001527695.2 of Protobothrops mucrosquamatus. NCBI lineage: Eukaryota > Metazoa > Chordata > Lepidosauria > Squamata > Viperidae > Protobothrops > Protobothrops mucrosquamatus. Next base: position 391,175 of record NW_015387232.1, on the reverse strand, counting down.
GATATGCTTTTTCTCCATCTCTTTACACGCCTGAGCTCACCAGATGTACCTGAAATTTGGAAATAGTTGGATTTAGGTGGTTTTCCTCAACAACAGCAGTTATTAACCCCGGCATCCTGCCCAGATTTGGTTTTATTTTTTGGTTACCTGGTCCCGGTTCAGTTCATTAGCATGCAGCTTCACTAGATTCTCACATGGGAACACGGCATCCACAAAGAGCCCATAGAGGTAGAGAAGGTAAGTCCAGAGTCCCTCCATTGCTGGAGCTATTGGTGGCTTGCTCTGAGAATCAGTTCTGGAGGTACATCTTGTACAGTTCACCTTTGCCCTCAGCTTGTTAAATGTTTAAGCCCTCCAGGGTCTAGAGTCCACTGCTGTGTGTTTTTTAGACTATGAGTGAAAATGAAATCCAGAAGGATCCTAGCAAGCCAGGCCAGGGGAAAGGGACTGGAAAGCAGACAAGCCGAGGAGGTGCATTTATAATTTCTATAATGTTCTCTTATAGGTAAGAAGGTAATATTTGGTTAGAAAGGGATTTTCCTCTGAAGTGGCTTTGCTCTGAAGTGGTTTTGCTCTTTTTTATTTTATTTTGGTTTTCTCCTGGGTCATCTGATTAAAAAACAAAACAAAAAACAAGCAATTGACTAATTTAAAGCAATATGTACCATTTCCCATTCCTAAAGTTCTTCGTCCCTTTGCTCAGTTTTTTTCCTAATAATAATAATAATAATAATAATAATAATAATAATAATAATAATAATAATAATAATAATAATAATGATGATGATGATGATGATGATGATGTTGGAAGGGACCTGGGAGGTAATAATAATAATAATAATAATAATAATAATAATAATAATAATAATAATAATAATAATAATAATAATAATAATAAAGTTGGAAGGGACCTTAGAGGTCATCTAGTCCAACCCCCTGCTCAGGCAGGAAACCCTACACCATTTTGGACAGATGGCTGTCCAGTCTCTTCTTAAAAACTTCCAGTGTTGGAGCATTCACCGCTTCTGGAGGCAGGTTGTTCCACTGGTTAATTGTTCTAACTGTCAGGAAGTTTCTCCTTAGTTCTAGATTGCTTCTCTCCTTGGTTAGTTTCCATCTGTTGCTTCTTGTCCTGCCTTCAGGTGCTTTGGAGAATAGCTTGACTCCCTCTTCTTTGTGGCAGCCCCTGAGATATTGGAACACTGCTATCATGTCACCCCTCATCCTTCTCTTCGTTAAACTAGACATACCCAATTCCAGCAACCGTTCCTCATATGTTTTAGCCTCCAGTCCCCTAATCATCTTTGTTGCTCTTCTCTGTACTCTTTCTAGAGTCTCAGCATCTTTTTTTTACATTGTGGTGACCAAAACTGGATGCAGTATTTTTGTTCATATCTCCTATGCCCAATCCTGCATAATGTCTCCCAAACGAAATTGCACAGACATTTAGAGGTACGCCTCAACTTACAGCGGTTTGTTTAGCGGCTGTTCAACGTTACAATGGCACTGAGAGAAGCGACTTATAACAGTTTCTCACACTTACGACCACTGCCACAACCGCATGGTCACGTAATCTGTAATGTATTGGCCACAACTGATTTAAATCACTTGCTTAATGTCTGACCTACATTGCTGTATTGTTTAGCAGTTGCTGTTACTGAAAGCCAGACTGGCTGTCTCCCAGCTGATAATGAGGTTTGGGGCCGGAAACTGTTACTTTAAACCAGGGGTGTCAAACTCAATTTCATTGAGGGCCGCATCAGCATTGCGGTTGTCCTCGGGGTGGGTGGGTGGGCGGGTGTGGCCAGGTGGGTGCAGCCTACTGGGTGGGCATGGATGGAGTGGGTGTGGCCTACTGGGTGGGCATGGCCAGCTCTACATCGTTCACTATAGAAGATTGGGCATTTAAAGTTTCAAATTTAGCAGAAATGGCTAAGATTTCTGCTTACGTGAAGGATTACTCACAAGAAAGATATATTTTGGTTTGGAGAAGATGGATAGATTATATTGAGAATAAATATGGAACTAAAAAGTTTCATTTGGTTTTTAAGTAAATTTTAGATTGTCAATGTAGTTTATTTTTATTTTTAAATAGTAATAAGATGTTATAATTATAGTGTTTAATATGTTTGTTTAGAAGACAGTTAAAGGATGTTATAGAATTGTTAATTTAATAGTGATATAATGTAAGGCAGAGTATACTTACTGTATTGTTAACCCTGTGATTGGCTCTGGGAAGTCGGGGGTGGGGAGGGAGGGGGGTGGGGAAGGGTGGGTTTCGGGGACGAGGGGAGATATATTGAAAAACTTTTAAAAATTTTCAATAAAAAAAAAGGGTGCCTGTGGGGGCCTGGGCAGGAGTGGGACAGATTTGAGGGTCTCTGGCAGAAGGGGGTGGGACTGGGGCAAGCGCCAAGGCATGGTGCCTTTCTTCATTCCTCACAAAGGGTGACACTTCCCCAGCATGCACCCAGGGGGCGGGGGCGATGCGGCAGGGGCTGGTTCCTCGCTGTTTCTGGATGGCCTTGTGGAGCTAAAACTGAATGCGTTTCAGCATAGATGGCCACCACAAAATTGTACATTGGCTCCCGGCCGGCCTGGGCCAGGGCCAAGGCAGCGGGGCCCATTCCCTCACTTGTTTCCAGGATGGCTTCGCGGGCCACATGAAACCATTTCGCGGGCCGCCTTGTGTTTGACATGTCTGCTTTAAACCTATTGGTTGCCACCTGGAGGCTAACTGTATAAATAGCTGTGTAGCAGCCTTTAGGGCTGCTTCTATTCTGAGTTAATAAACTTGTTGCTGTTTCAACACTCTGCCTCATTCAACGCCTAAAGAACCAAAGATGTAACATAATCAATATTCATAGGCTTGGCAACTGACTCACATTTATGACGTTTGCCATGTCCTGGGGTCATGTCATCACCTTTTGCGACCTTCTGAGGAGCAAAGTCAATGGGGAAGCCAGATTTACTTAACAACCATGTTACTAACTTAACAACTGATTCACTGTGGCTAGAAAGGTCAAAGAATGGGGCAAAAACTCACTTAACAATTGTCTCACTTAACAACAGAAATTTTGGGCTCAATTGCTGTCGTACGTCCAGGATTACTTGTATACCAGCGGTATAGGGACTATATGGTTTTATAAAGTTATAAGGAAGGCTGAGCACCAAAGAACTGATACTTTCGAATTGTGGTGTTGGAGACCATTTGTCGGCCGTGACCAGGGGGGCATTTTATCAGGTTCGCCTGATCTACCAGTTGCGCCCTTTTCTGGACCGGGATGCTTTGCGCACAGTCACTCAGGCCCTCGTCACCTCCCGCCTGGACTACTGTAATGCTCTATACATGGGGCTCCCTATGAGGAGCATCCGGAGGCTTCAACTGGTCCAGAATGCGGCCNCGTTCCTCATATGTTTTAGCCTCCAGTCCCCTAATCATCTTTGTTGCTCTTCTCTGTACTCTTTCTAGAGTCTCAGCATCTTTTTTTTACATTGTGGTGACCAAAACTGGATGCAGTATTTTTGTTCATATCTCCTATGCCCAATCCTGCATAATGTCTCCCAAACGAAATTGCACAGACATTTAGAGGTACGCCTCAATTTACAGCGGTTTGTTTAGCGACTGTTCAAAGTTACAATGGCACTGAGAGAAGCGACTTATAACAGTTTCTCACACTTACGACCACTGCCACAACCCCATGGTCACGTAATCTGTAATGTATTGGCCACAACTGTTTTAAATCACTTGCTTAATGTCTGACCTACATTGCTGTATTGTTTAGCAGTTGCTGTTACTGAAAGCCAGGCTGGCTGTCTCCCAGCTGATAATGAGGTTTGGGGCCGGAAACTGTTACTTTAAACCAGGGGTGTCAAACTCAATTTCATTGAGGGCCGCATCAGCATTGCGGTTGTCCTCGGGGTGGGTGGGTGGGCGGGTGTGGCCAGGTGGGTGCAGCCTACTGGGTGGGCATGGATGGAGTGGGTGTGGCCTACTGGGTGGGCATGGCCAGCTCTACATCGTTCGTGTCAAGGGTGCCTGTGGGGGCCTGGGCAGGAGTGGGACAGATCTGAGGGTCTCTGGCAGAAGGGGGTGGGACTGGGGCAAGCGCCAAGGCATGGTCCATTTCTTCATTCCTCACAAAGGGTGACACCTCCCCAGCATGCACCCAGGGGGCGGGGCCGACGCAGCAGGGGCTGGTTCCTCGTTGTTTCTAGACGGCCTTGTGGAACTAAAACTGAATGCGTTTCAGCATAGATGGCCCCCACAAAATTGTACATTGGCTCCCGGCCGGCCTGGGCCAGGGCCAAGGCAGCGGGGGCCGTTCCCTCACTTGTTTCCAGGATGGCTTCGCGGGCCACATGAAACCATTTCGCGGGCCGCCTTGTGTTTGACATGGCTGCTTTAAACCTATTGGTTGCCACCTAGAGGCTAACTGTATAAATAGCTGTGCAGCAGCCTTTAGGGCTGCTTCTATTCTGAGTTAATAAACTTGTTGCTGTTTCAACACTCTGCCTCATTCAACGCCTAAAGAACCAAAGATGTAACATAATCAATATTCATAGGCTTGGCAACTGACTCACATTTATGACGTTTGCCATGTCCTGGGGTCATGTCATCACCTTTTGCGACCTTCTGAGGAGCAAAGTCAATGGGGAAGCCAGATTTACTTAACAACCATGTTACTAACTTAACAACTGATTCACTGTGGCTAGAAAGGTCAAAAAATGGGGCAAAAACTCACTTAACAATTGTCTCACTTAACAACAGAAATTTTGGGCTCAATTGCTGTCGTAAGTCCAGGATTACTTGTATACCAGCGGTATAGGGACTATATGGTTTTATAAAGTTATAAGGAAGGCTGAGCACCAAAGAACTGATACTTTCCAATTGTGGTGTTGGAGAAGACTCCTGAGAGTCCCTTGGACTGCGGGGAGATCAAATCTGTCGATCCTAAAGGAAATCAACCCTGACTGATTTTTGGAAGGACAGAAAGTGAAGCTGAAGTCACCAAATGAGGACTTGTTGGAGAAGAAGACCCTGATGCTGGGAAAGACTGAAGGCAAAAGTAGAAAGGGACGGCAGAGGATGAAATGGTTAGATAGTGTCATCGACGCAATGAATGTGAATTTGGGCAAATTGTGGGACACAATGGAGGACAGGCAGGTTTGGCATGCTATGGTCCATGGGGTTCTGGAGTGAGAAATGATTTAGTGACTGAAGAATAGAAATAACAACATTAACAACAAGGTTTTATAAGAATCTCATAACATTGGAATCCCAATGTTTTTTCAAAGTATGTTGTTGTTAGTTGCGAAGTCATGTCTGACCCATCGCGACCCCATAGATAACATTCCTTCAGGTCTTCCTGTCCTCTACCATCTTCTGGAGTCCATTTAAGCTCACGCTTACTGCTTCAGTGACTCCATCCAGCCACCTCATTCTCTGTCGTCCCCTTCTTCTATTGCCCTCAATTTTTCCCAGCATTAGGCCCTTCTCCAGTGAGTCCTTCCTTCTCATTAGGTGGCCAAAGTACTTGAGTTTCAACTTCAGGATCTGGCCTTCTAAAGAGCAGTCAGGGTTGATCTCATCTAGGACTGACCAGTTTGATTGCCTTGCAGTCCAGGGGACTCACAGGAGTCTTCTCCAGCACCATAGTTCAAAGGCCTCAATTCTTTGGCGCTCAGCCTTTCTTATGGTCCAACTTTCACAGCCATACATTGCAACTGGGAAAACCATGGCCTTGACTATACGTACTTTTGTTGGCAGGGTGATGTCTCTGCTTTTTAGTATGCGGTCTAGATTTGCCATAGCTTTCCTCCCCAGGAGCAAGCATCTTCTAATTTCTTGGCTGCATCTATGGTGATCTTGGAGCCCAGGAAGATAAAATCTGTCACTACCTCCATTTCTTCCCCATCTATTTGCCAGGAATTGAGAGAGCCGGATGCCATGATCTTGGTTTTCTTAATGTTGAGTTTCAAGCCAACTTTTGCACTCTCCTTCTTCACCTGCATCAAGAGGCTCTTTAGCTCCTCTTCACTTTCTGCCATTAGAGTAGTATCATCTGCATATCTTAGGTTGTTGATATTTCTCCCGGCAATCTTAATTCCAACTTTTGATTCATCTAGCCCTGCCTTTCTCATGATGTGTTCTGCGTATAAGTTAAATAGGCAGGGCGACAGAATACAGCCTTGCCGGACTCCTTTCCCAATTTTGAACCAATCAGTGGATCTGTGTCCAGTTCTCACTGTTGCTTCTTGACCCGCATATAGGTTTCTCAAGAGACAAATAAGATGGTCTGGTACTCCCATCTCTTTAAGAACTTGCTACAGTTTGTTGTGATCCACACAATCAAAGACTTTAGCATAGTCAGTGAAGCAGAAGTAGATGTTTTTCTGGAACTCCCTAGCTTTCTCCATGATCCAGCATATGTTGGCAAAGTATAGTGCACTGCCTTAATTGGGACTACTTTCTAGATAGAAAGCGAATACATAGGATATCTGCTTTAGACCCTTCCGTTGTGGTTGGCTACTATATCACACTCTTCATCTCAGCCAATTGCAAGATAGTGGACTACATGTCCCATTTCTGTGGCTCAGAGATGATCTCCCGATCATGATTGTTGATCGTTAACCAAAGTACAGCTTCTTGTTGTTTTGGTGGGGAAAAAGATGCAATCTGTAACATCAACTCTAAAATAGGTAGATCATCTCTGAATGGGTGTTTTTGGAAATGTGAATGATAAACCACCATAAATAAAACTCGTCGCTCAAGGAAGTAAGGCTGGAAGCAAATACTTCCTATCCCAGTGTTTCTCAACCTTGACAATTTTAAGGCATGTGGACTTCAACTCCCAGAATTCCACAGCCAGCATTGCTGGCTGTGGAATTCTGGGAGTTGAAGTCCACATCCCTTAAAATTGTCAAGGTTGAGAAACACTGTCCTATCCCTATTTCGAACATCCTTAATTACACCGATTTAATCATCCGAAAACTAAATGCCAACAGGTTCAGGCTTTTGCAGCTGGTTGCCATTGGCCAATCGTCGCTAAGCGACGAGCGAAAACAAAGATGGCGGCGAAACGATGGCTTCTACACAGACTAATATAACTCCTCCTCCCGTGTCTTCATATTAGAGGAGGGGGGAGAGGGAAACAACCCTAAATAAAGATGGCAGACTAAACTTCACTTTCCCGGGCTGGAAGCGGGGTGAGGCGGATAATCTAATTTAAATAACATGGCGACCACAAAGGTTCCATCCCTCCGCTTTTTCTAAAACGGCCGCTCTTTCGTCATAGGAATACGTATTACGTCATCTCAATAGCGCGCGGACGTAAAGCTACAAATATTGCCTTCTAGCGGCAAAGCTATTTGGCCCCTCCCACCGCGTCCGAGGCTCGGCTAAGGCATTCCTTCAGACGTACTAGCTTAGTTCAGATGCTTAGAATTATTTTAAATAGTATATGAACTGAGAAAGTTTTGTTTTTTTTTAACAAAGCCGAGGAAACTTTTATCAGCACCCGGGATTTTTTTTTTCTCCCCCTTTTCCTACCGAAATTTTTAATTGAGAAGCGTCGGGCACTCCTTTAGACAACCAATGGGAAATGGAACAGTCGCAAGTAAAGGGGCTTAGCGGGCTCCAGGCGCATGCGTAGTGACTGAACGCCCGGGAAGGCGGCGCTTCGGGAGGCAGGAGCCGCTCCAGCCGCGAGGCCAGCGGCTGTTTGGTCCCAATATCAGTTTCGGAGCAGGATTTCGTGGGGAAGGACCTGCGGTGGGAGAATCCGGCAATCGGACGCCCTCCTTTTTTACCCGTGGCCGCGGAAGGAAGCGGAAGCGCCACCATTTTAGAGCGTCCGGGGACTCGCTTCGACGCAAGCGTAGGTCAGAGAGGTAAAGAAGTGGGCCAAAAATGAAACGGGGCCGATATTTCCGGCATCAAAAAACCGTCGCATTGATAATCCCGGGCGGAAGAGCGTCGTTGCTTCTTTCAGTCCGCCATAAGGGACTCGTTGGCCGCATATGAAAGCTTACGGTATACAAATACACATAATAATGTGAGCCTCTTTGGGTGTAACGTTCAGCCTGCGATCGGCGAAGGGAACCCGGAGGTGTGTCCCGTTTTCTTGTCCGCTAACTCTATGGAGCGAGGGTTTCCCCCTTCTGTATGTGATTTTTTTTTTTTAACACCCCCCCCTCCCCCTCTTTCGGCAGGAAGTTTTCCTGGAAGCGGAAGGAGGAGAAGCTTTTTGCTGGAACCGATTCCTGTTGGACGGGAAGGGAAAAGGACGCGGGGGGGTTTCAGGGTAACAAATTACCTGGGGGGGGGGTCGAGAGGGGGGGGGAAAGGAGTGGAGGAGAAAGAAAGAAAGGGGGGGGGCTTGCGCTGCAAACGCCCCCATCGCTTTGCCTTCTCACGATCGCCTCTTGGGAAATACGTGTAGCGTGTAGAAGAGGACGGCGTGGGAGCGTAGCATTGTCCTGGGGTATATGGGGCGAAGATTATCCGGGGATCGAAGCAAAAAAAGAAAGCAGGGTTGGACTGAATGATGGTCCTCCAGATGTTGTTGGGGGGGGGGGAACAAGTCCCATCATCCTTGGATAGGGGATCGCACTTGGGGTAGTAGAGGCTTATTGAGACTGAGCCCTCGTTCAGGACGAGACTCGCTTATTAGCCCTGTTTTGGAGAGAATTGGGGGCTTCCCCAAAATCCCCCATTTGCAGAAGGTTCCAGTGGCTGTTTTGGGAGTGGCTGGATGGGAGTTGGGTGATAAGTCATCCAGGTTGTGATCCAGGTCAGTCATCCAGGTTATGGTTGTCCTGAAGGTGCTTCCCCTCCCCTCCAAAAAAGGCAAGTGGACTTTCTAGGTCAGTGTTTCTCAACCTTGACCATTTTAAGGCATGTGGACTTCAACTCCCAGAATTCCACAGCCAGCGTTGCTGGCTGTGGAATTCTGGGAGTTGAAGTCCACATGCCTTAAAATGGTCAAGGTTGAGAAACACTGTTCTAGGTTGTTATTTTTTTTGGCCTTTGAAAAATTTCACTTCTCATCCAGGAAGAAGAAGCTAAAAGAAGTTTCTTGGATGAGAAGCAAAATGCTTTCAAAAAGAAGAAAAAAAATCAAAGTCCAGTTGCCTTTTTTGGGGAGGGAAAAAACCCCACACGCCTTTAGGACATTCTGGTGATATTCTTTCTTTTTGTCAGTTGTGACAAAGGGTGGTTCTTTAGGAGCCTTAAGGCAGTGGTTCTCAACCTTTTTAATGCCGCGACCCCCAACCGGTTGTAAGTCGAGCGCTAAACCGGTCATAAGTCGAGGACTAAACCGGTCGTAAGTCGAGGACTACCCAACCGGTCGTAAGTCGAGGACTTTCCCTGCCCAGGAGCGCCATGCATGCGTGGTTCCGCCCCCTGCGCCGGCCGAGGCATAGCTGGCAAGCGGCAGAGCGGAGCAGGCCGACCACCAGCTGGTCCAGCTCAAGGGAGGTAAGGCACCCGCCAGAAAAGGGGAAAAAAAATAGTGGACAGCCTTGCCTGGCGACCCCTGTGAAATGGTTGATCGACTCCAAATGGGGTCGCGACCCATAGGTTGAGAACCGCTGCCTTAAGGGGTGTGCATTTTAGGTAGGATGTTACAGTATTCCTGCTGATGATGTACCAGAAGTTAGAGAGGGGAAAGTTGTTCTGAACTGAAAAGAGAAAATTCATTCCAGCTTCTGGGATGAGAAGTGAAACGTTTTCAAAGGGGGAAAAAAAAATCAGGAAAGTCCAGTTGTCTTTTGGAAAAAGCACCTTTGGGACAGTCTGGTGATAGTCTTTCTTTTTTGTCAGCGACAAAGGGTCGTTCTGTGAGAGTCTTAGGGATGTGCTTTTTAGGTAGGTCATTATAGTATTTCTGCTGATGGCATGCGACATTGGAGAGGTGAATCCCGTTTTGACCTGAAAAGAGATGATGGGCTAATTCTGCTGCTTGGCTTACAGGACATTTTATTCTTGTCCATTCGGTTTGGGAGAGATGGGGTGAATCCCTTCCAAATTCTTTTAGATTTTTCTCTTGATCAAATACTACTTAGATCAGGTGTGTGAAACCTTTTGGCTTACCTGGGCCATACTGAGTGAAGACGTGTTGTCTTGGGCCCCATATAGAATATATAACATAGTTAAGGTATACAAATAACAACGTGAAAAGTTTACGATCTTGTGGGGCTGCATTATTAGCTGTTCAGGGCCACATGTGGGTTGTGGGCGCCATGGGTTGGACATGCCTGACTTAAACATTAGTATGGACTGAATCCCAGAGTTCTTTAATGGCTTACTTAATCAACTCCTTGCACTGGAAAAAATGTTGATTAAAAAAAAAATTGCAAAATTTGCTTTTAATGAAGAGAGTGGGCTCTAGGTCAAACTACATGAAGACTTAATTGGAGGGACCGTCTGGGGAGCTGCATGGTAGGGAAGGGATTTGAACCTGATCCCTTCTGGAAAGGGCAGTAATGGTTGCCAGGGAATGTGAGGTTGTGATCAATGCTAGGCTGGGTGAAATGAGGTTCAGCAACTCTAACCCTAGCCATGTTTCCTTACTAATAATTGTATTGATTTTAGTTTACTTATAAACGAATAGTTAATTGTAGTCTTATTTATAAAGCTAAAGGATACTTTACTCACGCTATTTATTGATATCTGGGTGTTTATTAAAATTGAGTTTCTTCCAAGGAATAGGATTGCAGAAATACCTTTTTTTCCCCTTCAAATGAATATTGTTAATAATCTGTGGTTTTTTTCTCTCTTCTCTTGTTCTTCCTTCTAGGGTTTTAGAACATCTTTTAAATTGCTGCTTGTTGGGTCATTGGAGGTCAGTTAGAATTTTTCCCAGACCATAAAAGCAATGTATAACTTGATTTCACCTTCCTTCTGGGCTGCAAATAATATTAACCTAAGCATATATAGGCTGGACAGTTTTGTGGAGTTATTAGCTTTCTGCCATGAAGAAGGGAAACTGTATACTTAGTCAAATCTTGTTTATCAGGCCTTACAGTGTTCATTAGGACTCAGTCTCCAGGATAAATAGAATTTGAAAACTCATAATGAACAGTTTGCACTACAGCATTCATTTCAAACCTTTCAAGGTGTGTGCCTTTACTAATGTTTTTGATGCTGTTGTGGCATTAGACTCCCAACTGTAGGCAAATCTGTAGGCAAAACAAACCCAATATGTATTCAGTGCTCAAGAAATACAGTACAGGTAGTCCTTGACTTACGACCACAATTGAGCCCAAAATATCTGTTGTTAAGTGAGACGTTTGTTAAGTGAGTTTTACTCCATTTTGCGACTTACCTTGCCACAGTTAAGTGTATCACTGCCGTTGATAAGTTACAGTTGTTAAAGTGAATCACTTTTCCCCATCGACTTTGTTTGTCGGTAAATCGCAAAAGGTAATCCCAATGACCCTGGGACCCAGCAACGGTCATTAAGTATGAACCAAGCATCTTGGTTCATACTTAATGACCGTTGGCCAAGCATCTGAATTTTCATCACATGATCATGGGGCTGCTACAAAGGTCGTAAGTGAGAAAAATGGTTGTAAGTCACTTTTTTCAGTGCCGTTGTGATTTTGAACGGTCACTAAATGAACTCTTGCAAGTCGAGGACTATATGTAGTAATTATAGTGGGAGCGGTGTGGACAGAACAAGAAAAGGAAGAAAGAGAGGGACCGATTTATTATGACAGGAGGGTTTGTGGGTAGAAGCCCCTGTTCTTAGAACAGCAGAGATGCACACACTGCATGTGGGTATAAAGCTAAAGGAGGTAAAATGCAAGATGTACGACCTATGAGATTTCTCTACAGCACCAAAAGTACATGGGAAGTATACAGATTAATGCCTGGTATCAAAATATTGCAACGCTCTTTTTTATAACTTTTCTTTATAATGATTAATTCTGTTAAGGAAATATGTATAGAATAATAATAATAATAATAATGATAAAGTTGGAAGGGACCTCGGAGGTCATCTAGTCCAACCTCCTGCTCAGGCAGGAAACCCTATACCATTTCGGACAAATGGCTGTCCAATCTCTTCTTAAAAACTTCCAGTGTTGGCGCATTCACCGCTTCTGGAGGCAGGTTGTTCCACTGGTTTTAATGGATTACACAGTTGTCATCATGAAGCAGAACAGATAACCAGTTAAAAGCAGTTTACAGAGCTAGTTTGGTCTAGTGCAGGGGTAGACAACCTTGGCTCTTTTATGACTCGTGGACTTCCAACTCCCAGAATTCCTGAGCCAGCCTGCCTGGCTGAGGAATTCTGGGAGTTGAAGTCCACAAGTCATAAAAGAGCCAAGGTTGCCTACCCCTGGTCTAGTGGTTAAGGCACTCAGCTAGAAAGCAGTGAGTTCAAGTCCTGATTTAGGCATGAAAGCCTGCTGGGTGACTTCAGACCAGTCACTCTCCCTCAGCCCAACCCACCTCAAAGGGTGGTTGTTGTAGGTTAAATAGGAGGAAGGTGTATGTCAGGGGCCTTCAAACTTGGCCCTTTTATGACTTGTGGACTTCAACTCCCAGAATTCCTCAACCAGCCTGCCTGGCTGAGGAATTCTGGGAGCTGAAGTCCACAAGTCGTAAAAGGGCCAAGTTTGAAGACCCCTGGTGTATTGGATACATTCACTGCCTTGCGTTACTTGTAATGCTAATGGCAGAATACCAATAAATAAAAATAAAATACTACTGATAAGGGCTTGAGGCCATCAGAAGATGGAATGATTTGTAAGTAAGGAAGTCAAGTTCGAATGTGAGAATTTTTCAACAAATGTGTTTTTAAGAAATTCTAGCAGACTTTCTTTCATCGAGTGTGGTTATTGGCACTAGTGTCTCTTTTCTAGAAAAGACGGAAGTCTCCATTGCTGATTTTTGTCAGAGTTATGGAAGTTTGTAATAATACTAATTCAAATTTCTGGCAGTAAGTGAATTATACTGCTGGGATATCTAAGATTTTTATCTGGGTAACACCGATCGTTACGAATAGATTTTTCTCCAAAGAAACAATTCAAATTTGTTGTAAAATGATTCCTGATTCATGTTATATATGTTTTGCTGTATGCTAGACAGAAGAAATGGTACTTTTTAAACCTTCATATACCCTATAGCAGGATTAGGCAACCTTGGCCTTATAGTGAATGGGTGAGTTTTTTATATAACAGCTTCCCTAAAATGCAGACTAAGGAGTCATTTGGAAAATCGGCTGTCTTCTTTCTTAGATATTGCTTCCATTTTTTTTCTGGAAAGGCTAAGCTTGTGAATTACAGCCTCCGTGAATGAAACTTACCAATTTTCTTGTTCCTTACAGAAAAATCTGTAGTTACCATGGCGGAGCTGGAGAACCTTGAGGTGATGATCAAGACCTTGGACTCTCAGACAAGAACCTTCACGGTGGAAGGGGAGGTAGGATCCCCTAAATTTGGATTGCAGCTGTGAAGTGGAGGGGGGGGACCGTGGCTGTTTTATGCCTGGTGTATCTCAACGGTGTATTGGTGTCGCTTGGCAGAACTCACACTTTAACCTGCTTTAAGGTAAAGAATTATGAGCAGAAGACCCCCTGGGCCTACTTGCTGGTCAGGAAGAAATAAAAAAAGAGAATTCAGGAGAGGGCTGGTTTGAAGAACAAATGCAATAACCTGCAGGCCAAAGTTTGAAAGGAGTAATTAAATATTTAATTCCTCCCAGAGGAAGTGAGAGTACAGGTAGTCCTCGACTTACGACCGCAACTGAGCCCCACGTTTCTGTTGTTAAGCAAGGCAGCGGCTGAGTTTTGCCCCATTTTTATGACCTTTTTTTTTTTGGCCCACAGTTAAGCAAATCACTGCAGCTGTTAAGTGAATATTGAGGTCATTAAGCGAATCTGGCTCCTCCTCCCCTCCCCACATTAACTTCGCTTGTGGGAAGCTGGCCGGGAAAGGTCACAAATGGTGATCCCACAACCCCAAGGACGCTGCGACTGTCATAAATATGAAACAGTTGCCAAGGGTCCAAATTTTGATCTGACCACGGGGCTGTTGCGACAGCTGTAAGTGTGAAAACCGGTCATAAGTCACTTTTTCAGTGCCATTGTGACTTTGAATGGTCGCTAAACGAATCATTGTGAGTCGAGGACCACGTGCCCTTCTTTTGGCATCCGGCATAGGATGTGGAGTAAAATCAGGCAACTTTTTAATCTATCTGTTCATCTTTGAAAGTTACCTATTCAGCTCAGTTATCTAAATCTCAAAACTACTAAACTAACCCAGTATTTAAAATAAGTTGCGGAGAGTCAGGTGGCGTATGAATTTTAATTTATTATTCCTGTTAAAGAGCTGAGATCATTGGAGGGGAAGAGCCCCCTGCATGTCACAGAGGCAAGTTAAATTTTACAGTCCAGGCAGAGGAGCAAAAAGTTCCACCGGCAGGAAAATCTCCTTTGTGCTAGAGTGGTGAATAAGAAGACATATTCTTGGAAGTGGCCTACTCTCAAGTTGCTGATGACTTGGTTTTATTGGAAGCAGCAGCCAAAAATTCCTGGAGGATTCCCTTACCACGAATCAAGTCTTTAGTGGAGGGGCAGTATGATGCCATCCTGACTTCTGGGACTAAAGCCCAGATGGGCTTAGATTTCTTGAGGCACCGTCTCGCCCTACTGGGATTGGCCCTTCCCAGTCGTGGCGGCAGAAGAGGCATGCTCTGGGTCCCGTTGGCCCGATTATTCCGGCTGGTGGGGTCCAAGAGGAGTGCCTTCTCTGCTGTTGGTCCTGCCCTCTGGAACATCTCTTCTCTCTCCCCCTCCCCCCAATGTGAAGTTGGCCCCAACCTTCCTATCTTTTCGTAAGGGCCTAAAGACGTGGCTTTGCCAGTCGGCTTTGGGCTCCAGTGGGGGAATAGCGCAATGGAGGTGACTGACTGAGTAATAACAGATTCCACCACCTCTGCGCCCCCCCCGCTCTCCCCATGTGTCCTTGGTTTTAGTGTCTGACTTTAACTTTTTATGTTTTAACTGTATATGTAACTGTTAAGCCGCCCAGAGTTACCTTATAGCAGCGGTTCTCAACCTATGGGTCGCGACCCCATTTGGGGTCGATCGACCATTTCACGGGGGTCGCCAAGCAAGGCTGTCCGCCATTTTTTTCCCCCTTTTCCGGCGGGTGCCTTACCTCCCTTGAGCTGGGCCAGCTGGTGGTCGGCCTGCTCCGTCTCTGCCGCTTGCCAGCTACGCCTCGGCTGGCGCAGGGGGCGGAACCACGCATGCGCGGCGCTCCCAGGCAGGGAAAGTCCTCGACTTACGACCGGTTCGGTAGTCCTCGACTTACGACCGGTTTAGTCCTCGACTTACGACCAGTTTAGTCCTCGACTTACGACCGGTTGGGGGTCGCAGCATTAAAAAGGTTGAGAACCACTGCCTTATAGTAAGATGAGTGGCCAATAAATTTTAGATAGATAGACAGACAGACAGACAGACAGAGATAGCAATAGCACTTAGACTTATATACCGCTTCATAGTGCTTTACAGCCCTCTCTAAGCGGTTACAGCAGACATGTCAAACACAAGGCCCGGGGGCCGGATGCGGCCCGTGAAGTGGTTTCATGTGGCCCGCGAAGCCATCCTGGAAACAGTGAGGGAACGGCCCCCGCTGCCTTGGCCCTGGCCCAGGCCTGCCGGGAGCCAATGTACAATTTTGTGGTGGCCATCTATGCTGAAACACATTCAGTCTTAGCTCCACAAGGCCGTCTGGAAATGGCTTGGTGCTGCAGGTGCTCGAGGGCCAGGCTGGGCGTTTGACCTCTGCTGCCCAGGGCTCCGGGCAGCCCGCGCCACCATCCAGCCCCCCACGCATGGCCTGAGAGGAACAGTGAGGCTCCTCCAGTGGACCATGCCTTGGCACTTGCCCCGGTCCCACCGCCTTCTGCCAGAGACCCTCAGATCTGTCCCACTCCTGCCCAGGCCCCCACAGGCACCCTTGACGCGAATGATGTAGAGCTGACCACGCCCACCCAGCAGGCCACACCCACTCCATCCACGCCCACCCAGTAGGCCGCACTCACCCTGGCGACACCCACCCGGCCCCCCCAGGGCAACCGCAATGCTGATGCGGCCTTCAATGAAATTGAGTTTGACACCCCTGGGTTACAGAGTCAGCATATTGACCCCAACAATCTGGGTCCTCATTTTACCCACCTCGGAAGGATGGAAGGCTGAGTCAACCTTGAGCCAGTGAGGAGCTTCCTTCGTTGTTTGGGCTTTCCTAGGCAGCAGCTGCCATAGAGGGGCCAGGTTCTGGTGAAGGAATAGTGGGAGGAGGAGGAGGAGGAGGAGAGGGGGGGAGGAGGANGAGGAGGGGGAGGAGGAGGAGGAGGAGGAGGAACAACAACACTTCCTGGCATGTTTTTTTCCCCCGTTTTCCGTAGATCACAGTGAAAGAGTTCAAGGAGCACATAGCAGGCTCAGTCAGCATTCCCTCCGAAAAGCAGCGCCTCATCTATCAAGGGAGAGTCCTACAAGACGACAAGAAGTTAAAAGAATACAGTGAGTCAGGAAGCAAGAGAAGGTTGCTTGGGTTGAAGTAAACAGAGGAGGGGTTTGGGAGACGGGGAGGGATTCTGACCCCGGAAAACAGCCATGGAGGAAGTTCACGCTGGGAAAAGCCCTCCAACATGTTACTGTTCTGCTTCCATAGTTTCACTCCCAGAATGAAATTCGTATTTTGCAGGAGGTGCTTGCTCTTGAGTGATTTTGGCAGAGGCTCAGAACCCTGGGTGGAGTGCAAAATAGTTGAAATAAAACTTTGAAATTGATTTTGAGACCTAAAGTGGTTGCCTTTTTCCCTACCAATTCTTCCCCCCCCCCTCTTTAATGTTTTATTGATTTTCTAATTTTACATTTAAGTGTTTAAAAAGCAACGTGGTGGCTGAGTTAAATCGAAAATTCAATGATACGCAAACATCTTTCAGTGCAAGTCTCAAACTACCACATTCAATATTTCCTCTCTTTTCCCCTTAGCATTTACTGTCTCATGTTTAAACTAATACAATTCTTATTATATCAATTAAATAAAAATAACATTCTTACATTTATCAATAATTTTTAGCTTATACATATCCTGGTTATTTTAACATCCTACCAATTCTTTTCCTACTTGATGTACATACGTACATGTTTGGACATGTATGTACATCTTGTGCAATGTACATATATACTACAATATAATAGTAATATATATAATGTGTTATAATATATATGTTGAGACTCTAGAGAGAATACAGAGAAGAGCAACAAAGATGATTAGGGGACTGGAGGCTAAAACATATAAGGAAAGGCTGCTGGAACTGGGTATGTCTAGTTTAACGAAGAGAAGGACGAGGGGGGACATGATAGCAGTGTTCCAGTATCTCAGGGGCTGCCACAAAGAAGAGGGAGTCAAGCTATTTTCCAAAGCGCCTGAAGGCAGGACAAGAAGCAACGGATGGAAACTGATCAAGGAGAGAAGCAATCTAGAACTAAGGAGAAACTTCCTGACAGTGAGAACAATTAACCAGTGGAACAACCTGCCTCCAGAAGCGGTGAATGCTCCAACACTGGAAGTTTTTAAGAAGAGACTGGACAGCCATTTGTCTGAAACGGTATAGGATTTCCTTCCTGAGCAGGGGGTTGGACTAGATGACCTCCAAGGTCCCTTCCAACTTTACTATAATTATAATTATATTGTATGTATCAGTGCCGGTAGTCCACGATTGAGACCAAACTTTAAGTGTGACAATTGTTAAGTGAGTTTAGCCCCATTTTACAGCCTTTTTCGTCACAGTTGTTAAGCGAATCACTGCAGTTGTTAAGTGGTTGTTAAGTGAATCCGGCTTCCCCATTGACTTTGCTTGTCAGAAGGTCGCAAAAGGGGATCACATAATTCCGGGGACGCTGCAACCGTCATAAATATGAGTCAGTTGCCAAGCGTCCGAATGTAAATCACGGGACTGTGGAGATGCTACAACGGTCATAAATGTGAAAAACGGATACAAGTCACTTTTCTCAGGTCTGTTGTAACTTCGCACTGTCACTAAACAAACTATTGTAAGTCAGGGACCACCTGTACCGTTTCAGACAAATGGCTGTCCAATCTCTGCTTAAAAACTTCCAGTTCTTAAAATGGGCTTCAAGGCAGCTAGACTTGGAATGAAAACGCCTTTAAGGAAATCTGATTATATATCCCGGTGTGTGTGTGTCTCTGTGTGTGTTTTGTGTTTTTTTTTTGGCAGATGTTGGAGGCAAGGTCATCCACCTGGTGGAACGCGCACCTCCCCAGACCCAGTCGCCCTTGGGGGGACCGTCAGGAGCAGGCTTGTCTTCTGCTCCTCACAACAACACAGGACCCCGGGGGTCAGGGTCCACTGTCCATGACCGCAACGCCAACAGTTACGTTATGGTGGGAACCTTCAACTTACCAGTAAGCATTATGGACCCACAGCCGCCCACACAAGTGAGTTTTAGCCAGAGAGTGCTCCGCTGCGGGGCAAGGGGAAGTATCGGGGCTCCCCCTAACGCTTTAGCCCCCCTTCCCGTTAATAAAACGAGGAGGAACTTGCTTGTACGCTATTACTTTGTAGTGGGAGCTGCTGGGGTGGTGGTGGGGCGTTTTAGCAGTTTGGGGTTCCTCCCTTCTCTGTGCACAGAGTGGAGTCCACGCCAGCTGTTCCTGAACTGTCATTTCTGAGTCGGAGAATTGTGTCGTGAACAACATGGTACAACCAGAACAGAGCCTAGCCTGGCTGTCCCTCTGTTCCCCCTCTTTGTGATTCCTGTGTGTGGTGCGGCTGATAACGGACAGAGAGAAAGAGGGTTTGAATCCCCCACAGAACCTTCTTTCCTGTTGCTTGGGGAGATCTAAAAGCGTGCAGGTAGTCCCTCGGCTTCACGACCACAGTGGAGCCCAAACGTTTCTGTGGCTCGGTGAGACGTTTGTTAAGGGAGGCCCATTTTCTCGCCACAGTTGCTAAGCGAATCGCTGCAGTGGTTAAGCTAGCCACACGGCCGTTAAGCGAATCTGGCTTCCCCCTTGTCAGAAGGACGCAAAAGGGGATCGCACGACCCCGGGGGACGCCGCAGCCGTCATAAATACGGGTTTTTCAGCATCTGAATTTTGATCATGTGATCACTGGGATGCTGCGACGGCCCTAAGTGTGAAAAACGGTCATCGGTTATTTTTTTTTCCCCAGTGCTGTTGTAATTTTGAACAGTCACTAAATGAACTGCTGTAAGTCGAGGGCTACCTGTCTTTATCCAGACTAAGAAATGACAGTTCTGGGGCTGGACCTCCTGGGACTGTATTCTCTCTCTCTCTCTCTCGTATCTTTGACTTGATGGATCGCCTAGGCCAGGGGTAGGCAACCTTGGCTCTTTTATGACTCATGGACTTCAACTCCCAGAATTCCTGAGTCAGCATAGCTGACTCAGGAATTCTGGGAGTTGAAGTCCGTGAGTCATAAAAGAGCCAAGGTTGCCTACCCCTGGCCTAGGTGTAGCCTGTATCATCTTAAGCAAAGTTTGGGAAGAGGGTTTGTATTTGCAAACAAGAGTGGCCTCAAAGCAGGAACCAAGGCGGTATTGCGAGAGCCCTTTCTGAAGTTACACAGGCTTGCAAATATGCTTTGAGTAGTAAAGATTAGGGACGTTTATCATGTGAGCTACATACTTGAGGATTTACGTTTCTGAGTGTGCAGAATTCAGCCCCCTCTGAAGTCGGTATGGTTTACCTCCAGTGAGGGCCCCAAAGGTGCTTTTTTTAGGAGGCAACTGAACTTCCTTGTTTTTTGTTTTGAAGACCTTTTGCTTCTCATCCAAGAAGCTTCTTCAGCTCTGACTGGATGGCGGGGAAATGGAAGGATTTGTATTTATACGCCCTCAATGACTCTCTAAAACAGACATGTCAAACACAAGGCCCGGGGGCCGGATGCGGGATGCGGCCCGTGAAGTGGTTTCACGTGGCCCGCGAAGCCATCCTGGAAACAGTGAGGGAACGGCCCCCGCTGCCTTGGCCCTGGCCCAAGCCGGCCGGGAGCCAATGTACAATTTTGTGGTGGCCATCTATGCTGAAACGCATTCAGTCTTAGCTCCACAAGGCCGTCTAGAAACAGCGAGGAACCAACCCCTGCCGTGTCGGCCCTGCGCCCTGGGTGCATGCTGGGGAGGTGTCACCCTTTGTGAGGAATGAAGAAATGGACCATGCCTTGGCGCTTGCCCCGGTCCCACCCCCTTCTGCCAGAGACCCTCAGATCTGTCCCACTCCTGCCCAGGCCCCCACAGGCACCCTTGACGCGAATGATGTAGAGCTGGCCATGCCCACCCAGTAGGCCACACCCACTCCATCCACGCCCACCCAGTAGGCTGCACCCACCCTGGCAGTCCCTCCCCCCGCCCCCCCGAGGGCAACCGCAATGCTGATGCGGCCCTCAATGAAATTGAGTTTGACACCCCTGATCTAAAAGAACACAAATGGCCAGCTGTCTGCAAGGAATATAAATCCTTCCATTTCCCCGCCATCCAGTCAGAGCTGAAGAGGTTTCTTGGATGAGAAGCTAAAGGTCTAAAAGGAAAAACTGAGCCAGCCGTGTGCTGCAGCTGCCAAAAAAGCCAACACAGTGCTAGGCTGCATTAACAGAGG